>NW_013671160.1:57120-60548 GCF_000517525.1 Limulus polyphemus
CACATGCTTTAAGGAGTTAAAAAATGTATTCAATGATTAAATCACACGTGTCCTAACGAGTTAAAAACTTTATTAAATAATGAAAACACATGCTTTAAGGAGTTAAAAAATGTATTCAATGATTAAATCACACGTGTCCTAACGAGTTAAAAACTTTATTAAATAATGAAAACACACGTGTTTTAATAAAAAAGTTGTATTAAAGAATTAAAGCACACGTGTTTTAAGGAATTTAAAAGCTTTAACGAAATATTAAAATATGCGTGTTTTGAAGAATTAAAAGTTCTCTTAAATGATTAAAACACACCCGTTTTAAGAAGTTAAAAATCTTTAATGAAGAATTTAAAAACTCACACATCTGAAGAAACTTTAAATAAAACTTTATCAAAGAGTTAAAACTAGCATGTCTTAAGAAAGTTAAAAAGTATTGACGAGTTAAACTCATATAAGGAGTAAAACAAAAGTTGGTAAAAGATTCAAAACCTACATGCCTTAAAAGTTTGAAAAATCTTTATTTAAAGATCAATTCTCACATGTCTAAAGATTAATACTCACATGTTTAAAGATTAATACTCAAATGTTTAAAGATTAATACTCACAAGTTTAAAGATTAATACTCACATGTATAAAATTAATACTCACTAGCCTAAAGATTAATACTCACATGTCTAAAGATTAATATTCACATGTTTAAAATTAATACTCACTAGCCTAAAGATTAATATTCACAAGTTTAAAGATTAATACTCACATGTTTAAAATTAATACTCACATGTCTAAAGATTAATACTCACATGTCTAAAGATTAATACTCACATGTCTAAAGATTAATACTCACATGTTTAAAGATTAATATTCACATGTCTAAATATTAATACTCACATGTCTAAAGATTAATACTCACATGTTTAAAGATTAATACTCACATGTCTAAAGATTAATACTCACATGTCTAAAGATTAATACTCATATGTCTTAAATAGCTAAAAATATTTGGTTTAAAAGATTAAAACACCCAATTTGAAGGAGCTAAGTTTGAATCTCAACGAATTATACGTACGACATGGATTTACACCGGACTACGGTGAAGGAGCTAAGTTTGAATCTCAACGAATTATACGTGCGACATGGATTTACACCGGACTACGGAATTTTTCACAATCTAACTGAGCCCTCAAATTATATCGACATTCATGTTCTAACTTGTAAAATACGAGTTTCGAATAGTAATAAATCGCTACATACTTCATCGCACAATACGCTTTATAATTTATGAGAGAGAGCATCATGAAATACACGTGTTTACGAGTTAATTGTTTTTTACTGAATCATTGATGTTATGTATATATACATATATACAGATTATAAATATAACAATATATATATATTGAGGGGGGTGGAGGCGTATGTGTTATTATGTGTACGTGGATTAGCAAAATTACATATATCTTACTTCAATTTAAAAGGCGTTCTAAGCGTGTGACTAACTAAAGACCTGAAATTTAATGAGTTTTATTTCTTCATTGTCGTTACTGAGCTGTTATAAATATGGATATATATATATATATAGACAAAGAAAGAGAAGGAATAAAATAAAAACTTAGCACCTCTTGTTGTTCCAATCATCTATTAGTATGTTATTTAATCATTATCGAAAAAAGCGAAGCGATTATTATGCTGGTTTTAAACGTTCATAAGCAACTTCATTCTAAACAAGTATGAGAAAAAGTATCTAGCTAAACTTGGTATTGATTGGTAATTTTGAATATAAAATAAAAAAGTTCAGCTAATGGGCAAGAATTGATCGGCATATCTGAAACCTGCTTGACATGAGAGAGTCGTGGCAATAGTGTTGGTTCACTGTGCTGAGGTGGTTTTTGCTCCGGAGAGGAACACACCGTGTCTGAATATAGCTAGGTGTCTATAAGCTCTCTAAGAAGATATGAAGAATATTATGGTCTGTATTTTCTAAAGTGTGTCTAATCAGCTCGTTTATATACGCAAAAAAAAAACAACAACAACACGCATGCTTATATTCATCGTGTTATTTTTAAGAAAAAAGAATTTAACGTAGCAGGAGGGTGTACAGTTTCGTTTCGCATAGATGGCGCTGACCTTTAATTAAGGATCTGATGAAAATACTTTTATACTACAATAGAACTATTAGGTTTTACTCTAAATAAGCTCGAAATATTAGACCAACGTCGAACGTGAAGATTTAAGAATAAAAGACAGCAATCGGAGGTTCAATGTTGTAAAAGTTACAACGTATTACCAAGTTACTCAATACCAGCGGATGAACACGTCGTCAAACATTCCACGAAAAGCGAGTTTTGTACGTTAGGCTTATCTTTTTTTGTTGTTGTTGTTTTAGTCGTTATATATTCCATTTCCATGCCCATTTTTGTGCTCGGTTACATTTGTTTCATACACTTTCATTAAGATCGTGGTGTTAAATAGTCATTACAGTAACGCGACACGCAGCGTGGGTGTCATGTTTTCAACATTCGCATGTATCGTGTAGTGAGACGGTTATTAGTTAGAACATTAATTAGAGGATTCAACTACAACGTACTCATCACGTTCTAACGCAAGATGATAAATTCAATAATTTCACAAAGCCCTTTTAAAAAATAACGTCACTGATACAATAAGGACAGCGTTGAGAAAAGTACGTGTTAGTTAGCTCCGCGCGAGAAGACCACGAGAAAGAAATAGTTAACACCAAATGTATAAAACGTAATCACTGGCGTGATATTTCAACTAGCTCCTCAGAGATTATGGCTCCCAAGGCTGTTGTATGATGGTGGTAAAAACACACACACACTTACAAGGTACAGGTAGTCGTCAGTTACGTACGTGGAGAGCGTGTATATAGAAAGGTCAGTTATGCATGGAGAAAACGTGCTTACAGATAGGTCAGGATTCTGTTGTTTGTTGCAGACTGTGGAGAGCTCGAAGACTAAATTATTCTATTAAAACCAAGTATACGTAGGTAGAACAGACAGATACCCCGGCTTTCTGACAGTCTCTCGTAGATCGAATCATACATCAAGGAAGATTATAGTATTTTACGCGGTCGGTGCTTGCGGAGAGCGTCCGCTTCGTAGATAGCTGTGGCCGCCATCCTGCTTGGATTGAAGGCCACAGTACGTCAGTGGTTGATAAAAAAAAATCTGTTCCGGCAGGAGGGGGAAATGCGGCTAGCTGTAATGTGATGCTTATTTCCTCGTGCACACGTTACAGTCAAGCATGAAGAAGATCTGATTGAAAACATAGATATAAGAGCTAGAAGCTGGAGTAATTCTATAACAATGTGTAGAATAACACTGTTATATACCCTCCCCGGAACGAAATAATGGACTAACCCAGCAACTTCTGTCCTCACAGTTTTTATACATATCTATGTGTGTGTTTGATAAACTGAC
>NW_013671160.1:61444-63731 GCF_000517525.1 Limulus polyphemus
CAGACTTAGTGAGGAGAAATGACGATTGAATGAGTAGATGTAAATACTGACATTCTTTTCAGTATTAAGAAGGGGAAATGACGTTTGCAGGAATAGATGTAAATACTGACATTATTTTCAGTGTTAAAGAGGAGAAATGACGTTTGCAGGAGTAGATGTAAATACTGACATTCTTTTCAGTTATATAGTACGGGTACCTTGAGAACATTGTTAATATAATGTACATAGTACGGGTATCTTGAGAACATTATTAATAGAATGTATATAGTACGGGTATCTTGAGAACATTATTAATAGAATGTATATAGTACGGGTACCTTGAGAACATTGTTAACAGTACAGCTATTCACAATACAGAAGAACCAAGCATGGTTCTTTAAGTGTTCATGCCTATACAAGATCGTTCATTGTATCGTATAATAAAGCAGAGGTATTGGCATCTGTGTTTCTCGTATCAAAACGTTGAGAGGAATGCTACAAAACATTGAAGTCAATCAATACGTACATGGAGATACTCAGACATGTGTCGCTCTCGTGCACCCGCGCGCGAGCGATTCGGCATCAGCTGACGCATTTTGTTACTTCCAAACGCCTTTTATATACGTTATGAAGTTAAAGAGCTTGTAGACAGACACCCAACAGTACACAAACTAAAGAGCATACATTATTTGTGCAGCTACAGCTTCACTGACTTTTAAGAACAACAAGAAACAATATGGCGAATAACATTAGTACAATATAAACAACCTAGCTTGCTCCATTAAATAAACGGATTTTTTTTTCAATGATCACGAAATGTTACGTGAATCCACTGCTAGACCTCTCCCCTCACATAATTACAGATATAAGAGATCTAATACATATGAAATTATGCAAAGCTTTCGTTAAACGCGAGGAATATTTCATGAACACGTAGGCAAATGCCTAAATATTACTGCATATAAATAGACAGTGACCATGCTAAAACAGACTCTCAGATAGGCCTACAAAAAAGTAATCAATTTTATATATATATACTGAACAACCAGCTTTTATAGTGATTACTGTTAGGAAAAAAACCGTCGCTGACTGGAAAATAAATCGTGAAGTTGGATCAAATTCACGATATTATCCAGTAATTTGATATGTAAAATAACGTTTTCTGTAAACTTTTTCGGTTATAAGTATTGTGAATTATAATAGAAAACCCCCTTTTGTGTTGTGTGTTAAAACTTATAGAGTCATACAACTCATCTTGCATAACTTGTGAAGTTTTTCAAACTTCCATTTTATTACAAAACGTTATCACAGTGCCTAAAAGTGGTCCACTTATTAAACATTTCACTTCTTTCAAATTGTTATCCACATTACTACTGAGCAACATATCTTGTGAAGTAATATCAAACTTAAAGTTGTTAATTATGCATATATACAGACAAATCATGTCAGTATCTACATCTAATCCTTCAAGCGTCATTTCTCCTCTTTAATACTGAAAAGAATGTCAGTATTCACATCTACTCCTGCAAACGTCATTTCTCCTCTTTAGCACTGAAAAGAATGTCAGTATTTACATCTACTCCTGCAAACGTCATTTCCCCTTCTTAATACTGAAAAGAATGTCAGTATTTACATCTACTCCTGCAAATGTCATTTCTCCTCTTTAGCGTACATAGTACGGGTATCTTGAGAACATTATTAATATAATGATTATTAATATAATGAACATAGTACGGGTATCTTGAGAACATTATTAATAGAATGTATATAGTACGGGTATCTTGAGAACGCTGTTAACAGAATGTACATAGTACGGGTATCTTGAGAACATTATTAATATAATTAGAATGTATATAGTACGGGTATCTTGAGAACGGTATCTTGAGAACATTATTAAAACTAACCCAGCAACTTCTGTCCTCACAGTTTTTATACATATCTATGTGTGTGTTTGATAAACTGACGGTAGATGTCGTCGCTTCCGAGTACAGCCAACATTGTACTAATAATGATAACGAGTCTCTACAACAGTGTTATTAGATTATGTTTATAACATAACGTTTAGTACGATGAGTAAATTACGCCAGCTTTAGTGTGTGTGTGTGTGTCTAAAGAATACAACCGCTTTATCACGAATATGAAACACACGTGAACACAATATGTAAAACTTGCATTTCTTCAGTTACTCAGAAAATTAGCCGTCAAACCTATATTAGTTAACCAAAATAAGTTAATATCTTGAGAACGCTGTTAACAGAATGTACATAGTACCATTATTTCGTTCCGGGGAGGGTATATAACAGTGTTA
>NW_013671160.1:63741-65546 GCF_000517525.1 Limulus polyphemus
TCCCCTTCTTAATACTGAAAATAATGTCAGTATTTACATCTACTCCTTCAATCGTCATTTCCCCTTCTTAATACTGAAAATAATGTCAGTATTTACATCTACTCCTTCAATCGTCATTTCCCCTTCTTAATACTGAAAAGAATGTCAGTATTTACATCTAGTTCTTCAATCGTCATTTCTCCTCTTTAAATCTGAAAAGAATGTCAGTATTTACATCAAATCCTTAAATAGTAATTTCTCCTCACTAAATCTGAAAAGAATGTCAGTATTTACATAAAATTCTTAAATCGTCATTCTTCAATACAAAAGTAAAAGGAATGTCTTTGTTTACATGTAGTTATTGTTTCTTTATCTCAGTTACTTGAACATCAAAGCACTGTGTGACGAAGTATGTATTCCACGTGAGATGCAGAAAATGTGTTATGTTTGGTAATTAGAAAAAAAAAGAAAACAGTCTAACAATTGGTTGGGTGAATGTTTTTATTTTTGTAATGTGTTTCTTGCAGGTAATTCAACAGGTACGCTTTGGAAGAATAAATACAAACTACTTAATATTAACTTAAGATAAGAGCAAGCTATCTTCTTAGATCAAAATACGAATAAGAGCTTATGAACGCTTATAGTGTACACGAGGTGGCAGCACTGTACGAGCTTGGCCTTAACGTAAATTTTAATGTATGAGCCTTCAGCTGTTAGTATTAGTATCTTTTATGTTATTTTTTTATTTTACTGAAAGTTCTTTTTTACAAGAAAATTTTCGTAAACTCTGAAGTGCTAAATTTTTCAAATATTCGAAAAAAATCAAAATGAAATTCGATTAGCGAAACAAGCTTCAATTTCAATTTTTAAGGTAATTCCGAGGTTAAAATTGATTGATTGTATTTCAAACTTCAAACATTATTTGAAAGCTAGCATCAGATTTTGGAAAATTTTATATTTTGACAGTTAATATCATGCGAAGGGTATTAAACAAAGATTTATATAAACCTTACCTACTTATAAATCAGCGCACTTTCGAGAACTAAACAAAGGTTTACTGTAAGTAATATTACACAAAATTGTTAGGTCTGCATAATGAGGTACTGTTTAAAACTAGACAGGCCTATATCATGTTCTGGGTTGTTAATTTAGTTTGATCCGGTTTCAGATCGTTTCAAGCTTTGAATAACGTGATTGTACGACGTTTAGAGTGTTTTTAATAACAAAGGTTTGTTGTGAAGCGAAGGAGTAGAAAGATTAGGCTTAAGGTTTTCTGTACACTTGTATAGATTCACCTGCCTTCAAAGTGCAATAAATGCGTCCACTCAACTAAACTCGGTTGTTTTCATTTTATTATACTATTCAAGCCATAAAAATAAGGAATTGGAAAAGTGAGCAAATCCTTAAAGGAATCTCTTTACAAGACCATAACTTTTACTCTTCGGAGAACTAAGGAACGCGTTTTGAATGTAAAGCTCATTTCTATCTCAACAATGATCGAAGAGTGGACATTTTTAAACATATTGAGAGAACAATTAGCGTAACAGGAATGTTTTTATTACATTTGATAATAAACGTTCGAAGCTACAGCCAATCTTGCGACATAACTTAGATACTAACATAGTTACCATATTACGTTTGGTAACAAACTCAAGACGACAAACACTGTAGTTACCACAATGAACCTAGTGACAAGCTTATACGTTAAAAGTGTAGTTACCATATTAAGTTTGGTAACAAACTCAGGAAAGTCAAACACTGTAGTTACCACAATGAACCTAGTGACAAGCTTATACGTTAAAAGTGTAGTTACCATATTAAGTTTG
>NW_013671161.1:0-3575 GCF_000517525.1 Limulus polyphemus
AGTACAACATTTCAAGTGTATTTCTTCATCTGATAAACCAGTACAACACTTCAAATGTATTTCTTCATGTGATAAACCAGTACAACATTTCAAGTGTATTTCTTCATGTGATAAACCAGTACAACATTTCAAGTGTATTTCTTCATGTGATAAACCAGTACAACATTTCAAGTGTATTTCTTCATGTGATAAACCAGTACAACATTTCAAGTGTATTTCTCATCTGATAAACCAGTACAACACTTCATGAAGAAATACACTTGTTGTACTGGTTTATCAGATGAGGAAATATACTTTAAGTGTTGTACTCGTTTATCAGATGAGGAAATATACTTTAAGTGTTGTACTGGTTTATCAGATGAAGAAATACACTTGGAGTGTTGTACTGGTTTATCACATGAAGAAATACACTTGAAGTGTTGTACTGGTTTATCAGATGAGAAAATACACTTGGAGTGTTGTACTGGTTTATCAGATGAGGAAATACATTTGAAATGTTGTACTGGTTTATCACATGAAGAAATACACTTGAAGTGTTGTACTGGTTTATCAGATGAGGTAATACACTTGAAGTGTTGTACTGATTTATCAAACATATATTTCGAAACATTTTATTAAGCATAATTTCTAAAAGCTGATTATGAGAGCTTTATTGAAGGTGTACTGGTTTATCAGATGAGGAAATATACTTTAAGTGTTGTACTGGTTTATCAGATGAGGAAATATACTTTAAGTGGTTCAGATCCCGTAGCGACTATAACCTTCAGAAACTTTTACATTAACTAACTATAGATTATTTCTTTTTGGTAAAAATGTTAGTGTTATTAAATTCTCGAAAAAAAAACACACCATGTCTTACTCTTCTTCTTTTTTTTTATTAGAAATATTCTATTCATTTTAAATTACAGCCAAACAACTTATAGACCTTATCACACTACCGTTGAAAATACAGAAATTAGTTTAAAAAAAAAGCCCAAGTCAAGTTACTAAACAGGAAAGAACACCGTGTAACAGTATCCTAAAAACGCACCGACATTACTTTCTGATCGCTGTAACTTGATATATGTTTGACAACCAACCCTTGTTTGCGTTGTTTCTTGCCGAGACACATTACTTAAAGTAATAGGACGGTACACGTCGTTAATGGATGTGATTTATGTATTGGGAAATCGACTTTTTTTTTTTTCTCTGCAAACTATTTAGAAAAACACCAACGTGTCCCGTCAATGTTGAAATTCATGCGCGATTACAATTTAAAAAATACAAGTTTGTTTGTTGTGGATTTCGTGCAAAGCTACACGAGGACTATCTGCGCTATCCGTCTCTAATTTATCAGTGTAAGACTAGAGGGAAGGCAGCTAGTCATCACCAGCCACCGCCGACTCTTGGGCTACTCTTTTACCAACGAATAGTGGGATTGACCGTGAGTTTATAATGCCCCCACGGCTGAAAGAGCGAGCATGTTTGGTGTGATGGGGATTCGAGCCCGCGACCCGCAGATTGCGAGTTGAGCGCCCTAACCACCTATCCATGCCGGGCCAAAAAAAAAATATATATATACATATATATAAAAGCGAAGTATTTTGTGTATGTAAACGATCTCCTCAAAATCACGTGCTAGTCTAATAGTTTTTGAACAAAATCATTAATTTAACCAATAATATTTCTAAATCAGAGTTCTATTGCGAGTCTTTCTATTTAGAAAGTTTTGATTTTTTTATTGTTTATTTGTTCGTTTAAGAGCAAAACCACATTATGCTATTTGCTGTGTCCACTGCTGGGAATCGAACTCCGGATTTTAGGGTGGTAAGTCCGTGAACTTACCGCTGTCCCACCGTTAACATCAAATCTGTTAAACATAGTTGATTCCGTGCGTGTGTATATATATATATTTAAAGAGTAGATTTTTATTTTTTATTTTGTTAGATGCCTCTCATGTAAAACAGTAAATGCACTTATAATACGTTCATCTCACAATAAAAAAACACATTTTTTTTTACTAATTTGAAATATAGAATTGTATAAATTCTTTTTAAACTGAAATAATATGCAGCATTTTCAAAATAGACTAGTGTTTGAATGTCCGAATCGAACTGAATGTTTAATAAAAAAAAAATATTCGTTACTTAAGGAAAGAAGAATTCCTTAGCTTCAATCCGGAATAATGAAATTCTATAAATTGTATAACTGGTGTTTTTTTATTAGCCACGAAAACGCAAATTAAAAGTAGGCTTACATAATAGTGTGTTGTAAAGATAAAAAAAAACAACATGCATTTCTGAGTTTCTCTGTTTTACACTGTATCAGTACAGGCTCGTTCTTGGCCTATTGGTTAGCGTGTCGGGCTGCAATCGAAATGGCCGAGGTTCGAGACGAACTTTCATTTGTTGGCTACTTTTTTTTAAGCGACAGTTAATCATGTTGCTCGGTACTTATGGCGGGGGGTACTTTCCTCTGGACGTTAGTTCAGGTTAGTGTGTCGGGCCGCAATCGTAGGGTCCGAGGTTCGAGACGAACTTTCATTTGTTGGCATTTTTTTTTTAAGCGACAGTTAATCATGTTGCTCGGTACTTATGGCGGGGGGTATTGTTGCCAGGCTACTTTCCTCTGGACGTTAGTTCAGGTTAGTGTGTCGGGCCGCAATCGTAGGGTCCAAGGTTCGAAACGTGAACACACTCCGAAGTAACAAACCAAACAAAACAAAAAGCATGATAGTAATTTTGATTTTAAACGTTCCACTCTAAACCGAAAATTTAGGTTCGAACGTAACCGGGGGCTCTCAGAAATATATTTCTCTTTACCCCCACACATGACTAGAGATTATTTGAAATTCTGCGCGAAAAAAAACAACAACAAAAAACTGATAGTAATAACCCGTCGCGATGTTTTAGGTCAGGCAAATAAAAAGCAACCGAGGGCAGCTCGTTGTAGGGGAGCAGCACAAAATCAACGGGTGGGGATCCGTAGACCCTATACCTAGAATTTTGTTGCGTGAGGAATCTCTGACCTGGCCGCTTATTCTACACACCCACATGGTGCTATTTTATCAGTACAAAACATCTCTTGATCAGTTATTTAAAGGATCAGATCGTTTCTTATCTTCACCCCCCTTTTTTTTTAGCATCTTTACGCTAGATGACTTTTCATTAGTTTTACTTCGGAGCACCAAGATAATATATATATGTACTGTTACTTCAAAATTCTAACATTCCATTTTGTTAGTGGGATTATCTGCACTGTTCTCACTGCAAGAATCTAATCGCAAATTTTTGTGTTATAAGTTTACTGTTGAGCCTTTATAAAGCAGTCTTTCTAACTCTGCTGTATTGAATACTTTGTGATACTGAACAGGCCCGGCATGGCCAAGTGGTTGGGGCGCTGGACTCGCAATTTGCGGATGGCGGGTTCGAATCCTAGTCACACCAAACATGCTCGCCCTTTCAACCGTGACGGTCCATCCCACTATTCATTGGTAAAAGAGTAGCCCAAGAGTTGGCGGTGGATGATGATGAGGTACACGAGGCATGTCAAAAAAAGGCAAATATCACATGGAATATTTGTTTTAATGGTCTAAT
>NW_013671161.1:4294-19515 GCF_000517525.1 Limulus polyphemus
GTCAAAGTAGGCAAAGGTCACATGGAGTATTTGTTTTAATGGTCTAATTTAGCCTGAGATTCACGAGGCATGTCAAAGTAGGCAAAGGTCACATGGAGTATTTGTTTTAATGGTCTAATTTAGCCTGAGATTCACGAGGCATGTCAAAGTAGGCAAAGATCACCTAGAGTATTTGTTTTAATGGTCTAATTTAGCCTGAGATTCACGAGGCAAGTCAGGGAAAGCAAAGATCACATGGAGTATTTATCTTAATGGTCTAATTTAGCCTGAGATTTACGAGACATGTCAGAGAAAGCAAAGATCACTCGTCGTTAACTTGTAAAACTATGTTTTAAGTGTTTACTTGCTAACTTAAGGTAATGTTCTAGATATATTTCCAAATTGCTTTATATAGTTCTTATATTACTTACGTTGCTTCTTACAAAATGGTGAAACCGTTTTATTTCATTTTGACGAGTGTTAAAAGTTTGTAAATGAACTACTGACGATTGCTGAAGCAGTATTTGACATTCTTAACGCGCGAATTAGCTAATAAAAATCAGTCTAGCAATGAAATAGAATTATATTCAAAGCTTTTCTCAGCAGTTGGGCACAGAATATTCGCCTATTTCCCACACACACTTACTTAGCCCCCCCCCCCTTATCTATGAACGAAAATTAAGCCTTGTCATGTGCAGAGTGGTCATGAGGGCTTTGGCTACGTGTCGCAAAACGAGTGGTCATAAAGGCGGATCATTTAATAACAAGGATAAGGAATTATGATGCACATATTTCAGGAGTCGTTGCTGACGTCTGGTGGAGATCTCGGCTGGTTGCACCTAGAAATAAATTCATTAAACAACTTGCACTTCTACGTGATCAGCGAGACCGATTTTTCTATATAATTTTCTTAATCATGTCAATACTCACTCACACACTGAATCTTAAGCTTCGCCCTAATGGGTTCTAAGTTAGCCTAATCATATCAACAACGTCTGAGCAGCTACAGGTTGAAACTTAATCGTCCCAACAAAATCCTTCATAATGCCCAGCCATGTCAAACGAGTGAAACTTGAAATTAGTTAAAGGCTCTTGAAAGGTAAGTCGGCTGTAATGAAACGCAATCATGCTAATTACACTTTGAATCTCCTCTAATAAAGGTTTTCTAGCTGAACTCACACGAAGAAGTGTGTCTCCTGATATCACGTAATGCAATTTAATTTTCAGAAGGAAACCCAGTGCCACAGCTCATTCCCCTGCGACACAGTTACAAAAAGAAGTCAAAGCGAGAGAGAGAGAAAAAAAACGAACGTATATTGTCCATATTAGCTATCGTTCAGTTTTGTCTGTCTGTTAATCTTCATTTCTTTCTCATGAGTTTCAGAATCATTTTTAGAGCTTATTAATTTCATATGTGTATGAGCGGTTTCGAAAGAAATATATGAAAATATAGATTCAAAATGCCCAAGGTGAAACATAAAATCACAGATTCAAAAGGCCCAAAGTCAAGTATTAAAATATAGATTCAAAATGCCCAAGATGAAACATAAAATCACAGATTCAAAAGGCCCAAAGTCAAGTATGAAAATATAGATTCAAAATGCCCAAGATGAAACATAAAATCACAGATTCAAAAGGCCCAAAGTCAAGTATGAAAATATATATTCAAAATTCTTAAGGTCAAATATAAAAACATGGACTCAAAAATGCTCAAGGTCACATTTAAAACATAGCTTCAAAATTCCAAAGGTCAAATATGAAAACACAGATTTAAAGCTCTTAAGGTCAAATATGAAACATAGATTCAAACTCCTCAAGATCAAATATAAAACGAAGATTCAAAATTATTAAGGGCAAATAAAAAACACGGGTTCAAATTCACAAAGATCAAATATAAAAACACAGATTCAAAATCTCTAAGGTCAACTATGAAAATTAAGGTTCAAAATTCTTAGAATCAAATATGAAAACATAGATTCAAAATTCTTAAAGGCAAATATAAAAACGTAGATTCTAAATGCCCAAGGTTATATACGAAAACATAGATTCAAAATGTGCGATGTCAAACACGCATGAGTCACATGCTTTGTCACTATTTTCTTTATAATTCTGACTCCAATTATTTTTCAAGTTAGATAGTCACATGTCATCATCACAGGCTGTGTTTGATTCACTTTACGAAGCGTGAAGAACCATGATGCTACATAATATTGTTTCTGCTGTAGAAAAGTTCCTCCAGCTAATGAAGGACAGACGACTGACTATCCATCCCAAGAGCTGACAGTCTTTATAATTAGTTAAACTAGAAGCTCGTAATAATAGAGTAATACCACTAATACTCGATGTAATAATAGAGTAATACCGCTAATACTCGATGTAATAATAGAGTAATACCGCTAGTACTCGATGTAATGATAGAGTAATACCACAAATAATCGATGTAATAATGGAGTAATACCACTAATACTCGATGTAATAATAGAGTAATACCGCTAATACTCGATGTAATGATAGAGTAATACCACTAATAATCGATGTAATAATGGAGTAATACCGCTAATACTCAGTGGTATTACTCTACTATTACATCGAGTATTAACGGTATTACTCTACTATTACATCGAGTATTAGCGGTATTACTCTATTATTACATCGAGTATTAGCGGTATTAATCTACTATTACACCGAGTATTAGTGGTATTACTCTATTATTACATCGAGTATTAGTGGTATTACTCTGTTATTACATCGAGTATTAGTGGTATTACTCTATTATTACATCGAGTATTAGTGGTATTACTCTATTATTACATCGATTATTAGTGGTATTACTCTACTATTACATTGAGTATTAGTGGTATTACTCTACTATTACATCGATTATTAGTGGCATTACTCTATCATTACATCGAGTATTAGTGGTATTACTCTACTATTACATCGAGTATTAGTGGTATTACTCTATCATTACATTAATACTCGATGTAATGATAGAGTAATACCATTAATACTCGATGTAATAATAGAGTAATACCAATAATACTCGATGTAATAATAGAGTAATACCGCTAATACTCGATGTAATGATAGAGTAATACCACTAATACTCGATGTAATGATAGAGTAATGCCACTAATAATCGATGTAATAGTAGAGTAATACCACTAATACTCAATGTAATAGTAGAGTAATACCACTAATAATCGATGTAATAATAGAGTAATACCATTAGTACTCGATGTAATAATAGAGTAATACCATTAATACTCGATGTAATAATACCAACCGAACAATGTTATTTATTTCTTGTCTACTACAAATACTTAAGAGGATTTTCATTCGATACAAATTGCAGCAGTTTGGATTGACTGTAATAATCTAATGTGTATTAAAAACCCTATATTAATGCAGTTCAAGACACTTTACACATTGGCGTAAACCCACCTCAGACACCAAATCAATTAGGCCTAAGAAACGAGATTAATACCACGATGTTACATCGTATCTCTCACAATTAGTACATTACGGTTTGTTTGTTTGTTTTTAATTTCTCGCAAAGCTATCTCCGCTAGCTGTCCCTAATTTAGCAGTGAAAGACTAGAGGGAAGCCAGCTAGTCATCACCACCCACCGCCAACTCCTTTACCAATGAATAGTGGGATTGACCAGCACATTATAATGCCCCACGGCTGTTCACCACGGATTTACAGTCAGAGATGTTTAAAAGTTCTTTATACGCTGCGATTCGAAATCCGCGACGAATTAGTTATAAATAACGTTTGAAAAAAATAATAATAATACTTATACTTCACACCAACGTTTACGTAAAGTAACGTTTAACAACAAACAATTCAGCTCAGTGCAACATACTAATTGGTTGAATTGTAGCACTTAGAGATGAACTATTTACTAACTAACGAACTAGTACTTATGAAGAGTTTCAATAAAAACTGAATAGTGATGTTTTATTTCTGATTTTTTTTAAAGATCGAACTTCCACTAATAAAGCCAAATATTTATTTATTTATAGCTTATATTATAGTAATAACTAAGCTCTTTTTTTAAGTGGGTTTAAGCGATTTTGTTATTATTTCGAAAATGTAGTGTTCGTGCTTGAATAAAACAAGAATTCCCTTGTCGAAGCAAGAGGAAAGTAGTGTGATAGATTTATGCGGACAGCACAGCCTGACGGAACCAGCCTACAAACCCATTTATCAGGAAGTAGGCCTTTAAATATAGCCACATGCTGTCGGTGGATAAGGTTTAGCCATCAATATGATAAAACATGAATTTTATGGAGTTGATGTCTCGTCCCGGGGGGAGTCAAGATCCGTAAACACCGCACGAGGGCGCTTAATTTTGCTCTTAACCCTGTTCTGGGCGTATCAGACAGGATCTTCAGTGCATCTAGATCTCTGGCTGATACTTGACATTTACTTCGGTATCCTTGAAATATTTAGTTCATTATTTTCTACATTTTTTTAATAGATTGGGAAACATATTTTTCGATTCTACTATAAACCTTTGTTTATTACTTACTTCTAGGCTGAACTGCTAAGCCTTATCCTTTCCATTATATTTCAATTGCCATCGCGGACTCATAAAAATTGTAGTTTCACAGAGATATATGTTGTTTTTTTTTAATATTAGCCTTTCGTTGAATCACCCAAAGCCTTTGCGTGGCCCAGTAGTTAACTTTCCGGACCGTGGATCCGAGGTTTCTTGGTTCGCGTTTTGTTGCTAACGAAAAGGTATCGTTTTTTGCACTTTAGGGTTGTGGTTGCGTTATAAGAGAAACGGTCAAATTATACTATGCGATTAGAATAGCCAACGAGTTGTCGGTTTGCAGTAGCGACTATATATGCCTTCCCACTAAGTATATCACTTCAAGGTTAGGGACGGCTTGCGCAGATAACCCTCGAGTGGTTCTGCGCAAAATTCAACGATTACAACTTGGCTCAACGCTCGATGTTTTCAAAGAATGGTACATATGTGTGCATATTGTCTAATTGTAATTAACTAACCCTATAATTGATGTTTTGCTACATGGTTACACTCACAACAAAATATTTATAAACGTCTATTATAATTAAGAAGGAAACGTATAAAACTGAATGCTTAATACACTGATTTCAGAATAGTTTATGCTATTGTAGTGACCAAAGATTTGAAAAAATCGGATGCAAAATGCCCGGCATGGCCAGGTGGTTAGGACGTTCGACTCACAATCTGAGGGTCGCGGGTTCGAATCTCCGTCCCACCAAACACACTCGCCCTTTCAGCCGTGGGGGCGTTATAACGTAACGGTCATTTGCACTATTCCTTTGTAAAATAGTAGCTCAAGAATTGGCGGTGGGTGGTGATGACTAGCTGTCTTCCCTCTAGTCTTTCACTGCTAAATCAGGGACGGCTAGCGCAGATAGCCCTCGTGTAGCTTTGTGCGAAATTCCAAAAACTAACAAATGGACACATAATTTAAAGCTGTTAAATTTTAGCATGATCAAAAACTAAACTAACAGTGCTCTATGTCAAACTAAGTTGTTATTGTTTTTCTAACGACTAATTAACAACTTAGTTTTGGTGTGGAACTTCTCTAGTTTAGTTTTTGGATCACGAAAAAAAGAAAAAGAAACGCATACTTTCGGACTTCAAGTGAAACAAAACAGTTAATAGAAAATGTGAAATTAATAACGATGTATTGTGGGGGAAACAAAAGTTTGGTTTATAAAAATAAAAAATTGTAAAATTAATAATGATGTATTGTGGGGGAAAAAAAGTTTGGTTTATAAAAATAAAAAATTGTAAAATTAATAATGATGTATTGCAGAAATGAAGTTTAGTTAATAAAACCGGGTTTCGATACCCTAGGTGGCAGAGCACAGATAGCCCATTGTGTAGCTTTGTGCTTAACTTCAAACAAATAAACAAACTGGTTAATAAAAATTAAAAGTAAAGTTGATAATGGTGTATTGTGGAAATACGGTGTGATTTAAATAGCATAGGTCAGAATAAATAGATTTGCTATAATTCCAACTTCTACATCACATCACGCAAAACTTAACCACTGAAAAATTGAAGTGTCAGAGCTCTCCGTTATGGACGCGCTTATCAATAAATGGCGGGAACTTTCTGCCTCTAAATAATCTTCCTGTCGTTTTAAAGATCCATATATTAAAAGGACACTTCATAAAACACACTTGCACGCGATCCATCAAGAAACAGTATATATTACCTTCGATAGAAATAGCATTCTATAATTAACTACGAACTACTCTTCGTGTTTCGAAAGTCTGGGATCAACCAAGTGTCTGTTTCAAATTTGTCAAACCGGTCTAATTTACTCGTACATATTTGAACACTCTTGCTACTTCTAGCTAGTGTTAACGGAAAAGTTAGACTTGTTTTTCCTCTTAACATTTTCGATGATCCCATTTCAGATTTATGTTACGGACTTCGTTATCTTAAGCACTTTCTCTACGTGTTTTAGTTTTATACTTAGTTTTCCTAGTTTCCTTTTTTTTGTTGTGAAAAATAATTTACTCACCTTCGCGGCTAATCTTTTATTTTCCTTAATTCTTGTACATTGGTTACTGGGTTCAACTTTGAATAAAGGTACCTAATGATGACCAAACCTTGTAGAAACGTTGTACATTGGTTACTGTGTTCAACTTTGAATAAAGGTACCTAATGATGACCAAACCTTGTGGAAACGTTGTACATTGGTTGCTGTGTTAAACTTTTAATAAAGGTACCTAATGATGACCAAACTTTGTAAAGCCTGCATTAAGAACCAAGAGAACGTGAACAAATCGACAAATCTGTTTAATTAAACAACAATTATTAAAGCTTGGAGATGGCTTTATGGCTAACGAAGAGGAGTTAATTGCAAGTTTAACACAGTAACCAATGTATAACGTTTCTACAAGGTTTGGTCATCATTAGGTACCTTTATTAAAAGTTTAACACAGTAACCAGTGTACAACGTTTCTACAAGGTTTGGTCATCATAAGGTACCTTTATTAAAAGTTTAACACAGTAACCAATGTACAACGTTTCTACAAAGTTTGGTCATCATTAGGTACCTTTATTCAAAGTTGAACACAGTAACCAATGTACAACGTTTCTACAAGGTTTGGTCATTGATTCGATAACACAATGATGCCTGCAATAAGAACCAAGAGATGATTCGATAACACAATGTCTCTTGGTTCTTAATGCAGGCATCATTGTGTTATCGAATCATCTTTTGGTTCTTAATGCAGGCATCATTGTGTTATCGAATCATCTTTTGGTTCTTAATGCAGGCATCATTGTGTTATCGAATCATCTCTTGGTTCTTAATGCAAGCATCATTGTGTTATCGAATCATCTCTAAAGACAAGACCAATTCTTAACTTCGTTTGCATCACACATGGGGCACAAGAAATAATTGTGAAAGTAGGAAATAAAATTGGTATAAAATGCAGACATTGTGAGGCTGCCCCCTCTATTTTTGTATAATGAACTGCTCCAGAATGTAATCATGTGCTGATAATTTACCCTGTTAGTGGCTGTAATTCAACCAACCGTAGAATGACACACCAGCATAATTTCCATAAACGTACAGGCAATTATACAATTCCCAGCACTTATGTGATGACCATTGGCTACCCAAAGACTTAACCTGTAAATGTTTCTTCATGCGGTGAGATTGAGGTGATATTTATGTTTCAGTCGGTGCTGTATGAAAACTCTGATAGGGGAAGTGTTGTTTATAATAAGAGGGTTCCAGGTAGAAAGTTCACACTTTTAAAAAGGGTTGTTTGTACACGAAAAAACCAATAGATATCTTGCCAAAGCCTTACCTTTTAGTATAGAAGTCTGAAGTCACTTTCTTACTTGCTGTTGTTTATTTGTTTGTGCTAACAGAAAATCATGATATCTAATCAAAATCATCTTAGACGTAAAAAAAATGTCGCCAAAAAAGGATTGAGCGTGCGACTTAAGGGAATGAAATCAAAATTGGCAGCCAAACTGGTAGCTATACACTTATAGTATTGATAAGAATTTTGTTTTACCCACCATCATGCCCCGTGTTGAACAAAAGAGGCGGCCTGGCTAACTAATGAATGAATATTTGCTGTAAAATTCTTATCAATTCTATAAGTGTAGCTACCAGTTTGGCCGCCAATTTTGATTTCATTCATTTAGGTCGTACGCTTAATCTTTTTTGGCTACACCTTTTTTTTCACAACTAAGATATTTTTGATTAGATACACATTTGCATCAAGTGTCCTAGATGAATGTTTAGGAGAGATAACCAAACTAAAAGGTTGGAATGGGCATCTAACTTGAATCAAAAGGAAGAACAAAGCTGCAGGAGGGTTCTGTTTACAGATAAATCCAAATTCAAACCATAGTTTGTTTAATGGTAGAGAGGTAAATAGTATGATGGTCACAAATACATTTATAGTGAAACTTGTCGTGGGTTATGCATAGGCTACATCTCAGCCAATGGTGTTGGAAACCTGCACTAAAGTGATGGCACCCTGACTCCTAACAGGTACAAGCTCTTTCTTAACCATCGTGTTATTCACTCAGGAATCTTGCAGTACATGTGGCGAAACGACTACTGAAGGGATCTAATTAGGGTGATTGAACATTCGCGATCATGGCTTGACTTACAAGTCTTTATATGAATATTATTAAGGCTCTAAGACAACCAAGCAACTTGGCTGTGCTATGGGGAGTAACACAGGATATTTTAAATAATATTTCATAATTATTTAATAGACATACTTCAGCATAAAATTATCTCAAGAAAATTAAAAAATACTAGTGTATTGTCAATTTGTTCACTTTTTTGTATCTTCTACAATAAGTCATTATGCCAGTGATAAATTAACCATTTAGTTAGCTCCAGTTATTCATTGTTACTCCTGTATGTGTATCTGCTTTTCAATACAGTATATTTGACCAACTGGTTTATTCTTTCCGAATATAACTCTGCGATACACTTAATCTCAATACTCGCGCTAAAACAACACTGTAACAACGAACGTCAATAATACTTCCGACTGCAGTTCAATTACTCACTATCTATCTACTCACACGCATTACATTACCTTCTTTTATATACCAGCCTACCCTCTATCTAGTCAATACTAGAGCATTCGCCAAGATACGGGATAGTTCTAGAAACAAGAGAGCGTGAGAATTGTCACGTGATCTCGATGTTTTTCAGATTCTGTTCAAGTAGCGTGTTTTACAGGTACGCTTGGTTTCACGAGATTACGGCTAATTGAATATGTAAAGTTGCACAATTAATTACGTTTTACTTTTTCACGTTGTCGCCACGACGTGTACGAGATAATTCTGAAATGAGTTTTACAGAATAAGGTAGTCAACACAAGTGTAAACTACAAGGATTAAAGGTTTCGTTGGACAAAATGTTCAACGTCCCAAGTGGGCAGCCTCTTTATCAAATTACACTTTCTTTGTGCTCGTTACGCAACGCTATTCTAGAGCGATTAACATTGTAAAAGGATCCTGTCAAAATTTCAAATTCAATGGATGGTTAGCATACGGTCTTTTTCTTTATTCGGATATAGATTAAATATATTAGTAAACTCGTATAGCGAATTTAGTAATTAAAATCGTTGACCATGTAAAAGAACTACGTATCTAAGATATGAAAAGAGGATTAAAAGTGAAAGGAAAACCTTGCAAGAAAAAAGATACCAAAAAAAAAAAAAGCAACAACATATCATCGGTTAACCGTGTTGGTATGCTTTACAAATTAGTACATGTATATTTAATTTTGGAACAATTTCGGAGAAGAAAACAGTGGATTTCTACGAAACAAGATTAAAAGAATGAAAAATTATAAACAGACAAAATGGGATTGAAAAAATATCACCATACATCTTAGTTGTTTATAAATTTTAATTTTATAGTATATGGAACGTCTCCGTTAGTTACCCTTAAAGGAATATTTATGTGTGTATCGATCTTAGAAACACACGTATTTAAACGACTCTAACTGATACTGTAGCTAACCTAGAGTTACGCATAGTACTTTTTCGTTAGTGTCAAAAAATCCTCAAATCCCAAATATCAGTAAATTAATATTTTTGCTCTAAACACAATTTTCCTCTCTATATGAATTAGTATTTAGCTTAAAAAGAAACATGCCTATCTAGCCATCAGTGAATATGTATTGTTTTAGAGAAGCCAAACATAAATAGAGAAGCCTTCATTGAATATTTTTGTTTTGGCTTCTCTAAAACAATACATATACAATGATGGCTTCTCTATTTTTGTTTTGGCTTCTCTAAAACAATACATAGAGAAGCCATCATGAATACAATTTTCCTCGTGTCAGCTTCTTCATCTAATTTTCCAGATGTCTTCTTTCCTCTGGAAAGACGAGGAGAGGGGATGTTAGAGAATAGGGGTGAAAGTAGGGGCAAAAAAAAAGAAAAACATGTCGAGAGAGGAGTACTTTGGGTGGTTTAAGTGGAGTTTTATTGAGTTACAAGCTATCCCTGCTGATCTCCAGGGGGACACAAACAGTTTCGCTGCCGCTAGCAATGTCGAAGATCCGCTTCTAGTTTCTTTCAGAATAAACCGAATCCTTCTTCGGATCCTTCAGTCACAGAAAACGAAACTGTTTCTTATCATAATGAAGAAAAATGTGCTTTATTGGTAGTTTTTATATAATTCCCACACCTTTTTTTTAGACGGACGGGGAATTCGTGATTGTTACTATATTAGAAAAAAGAAAACGGAAAGTAAATAGTTAAGAAAAACTTTTTCAGGGGTCTTCCTTTCTAGCAATATTTACTTGAACTGGTAATAAATGTTTTGCCCCCCCCCCCTTATTCATGTTAATATATTTAAATATTCACTTTGTAGTAGCATTTCTTTCTTTAAAAAAATTATATTTCAAACTCTTGTTGTTGTTTTTTCAGCAGTGGATGAGAGGAGCCATAACTCTTAACATTCAAATCTAATCCCTTCATTTCAGGTGTATCATTAATTAACATTAGGAATCCTGTTAATAAGAACGTTTGATGTTAAGACAAGTCAAAAACTAAGGCGATTAGTAACGCTGTGTCAAGGGACTTTCTGTTAATTAAGGAATGACAAAAACTAACAGTCGAGAGAATTTACGCTGGAGGACAAGGAAGTTATGAATAAAGTCATTAAATACTGTACGTACCTTTTTAATGTAATTAGAGTTATGTAATCCAGCTCTCTCGAACTGCTTGGTTAACAATCCTATAGTTGATCTAAGGTATGCGTGTCAGAATGCGAACCCGAAGATCCATGGTTCTCGCACCGTTCCCACAAAATAGTGATTTGCATTTTGGGTGCGTTATAAGAGTGATAATCAAATTCCACTATTTTGATTAGAGTAGTCTTAGCGTTGGCGGTGGGTGCTGTTGACTAGATTCCCTCTCTGTAGTCTATCTGTTCAGTGGTATGTATGCGGACTTATACTGTTAGAAATCAGGTTTCGATACCCATAATGGGCAGAGCACAGATATCCCGTTGTGTAGTTTTGTGCTTAACAACGACAACAAAAGTTCACAAATATCAGAAAACGAAATTACAGAAGTATTTCAAATCTATGGTACAAAATTATTAAAGTAAGAATCACAAAGTGTGAGGCAAGAGCTCAAAAGGAACAAAGTACTAAAATATACATTTTAACGTTTCAAATTTTAGTTTTACTGGAATTCAATAACAAAATGATCTCATTCCTGAATAGGCTTAATATTAAAGGTATTTTTCTTATTACCAGTCTTGAGAAAGTTTTAAAAAGTTTCCTTTGTGATAAATATAATTATGCTTGTCTGCAATTAAGCACAAAACTACATACTGGGCTATCTGTGCTGTTTTTAGCGTTATAAGTTCACAGACATACCAATGAGCCACTGGAGTGGGCATAAAAATATGTACTGAAATATAATTGCATAACAAACAAAAATCTTCTAAAAAAATTGACGTTTTTTATTTGTTTAATAATATAACAGCCCGTCAAAAATGACGGAGACCATTGTTGAATGATTAACGAAAATTATAAAATGTAACTAAAATGAATTTGTCTGTACCTCCAGGCTCGAAGAAAGTTTTTAATCATCACATTTTAAGAAGAAACTATGCAAAAAAAATGGTGTTATCGTGAACAAAACTACGTGTGCACTCTGAAAGAGATTTAAATATCACATTTTTGAGCCTTTTCACTGTATTCTAGGTCAGGAAGTAGAAAACATAGTGCGGACATTCAGACACAAATTTTCAACTCTTTCGACTGTACAAAGGATAAAAGATATCTGGTAGTAATAAACGTTTATTTGTATTTATGTTTTAAGGCCAAGTAGGTAATATTTTTGTTAAAATACGAAAAAAAATATTAATTAACATTCATTCAACACTTAAACTTTTTTAAACACTGACTTCATAACGATAGTAATAGTAGGCCTATTCGTAGTCTAATTTAAGCATTAGGCCTAATACATGAAAGTAACGTAAGGCTTAGCTGAAACACTACTTAGTAAATTATATTTGCTTTTGGCTACAACTCAACGTCATAAAACTTCTGAATTAAACTATTTCTCTGTTATATCACCGAAGTTATAAAGAATAAAAACAAATCTTTCTAAGAAATCAAGATGAATATTAAGCATTCAACATAATCGCGATAGTTGGCCTAAGAACAATTAGATGATAGTTTTGTTGCTCACCGACGATGTATAATATTATTATCATTACCAAAAAAGGAGCATGGAACCGTTCTCGACAGAGTGACAAAGGAAATAAGCCTTTTATAGTTGGTGATTTGTTTTTCAGTACAGTGATCGAAGATTTAGAATATCAAATTTGCCGTGCAGAAAAGAGAGAGAGAGAAAAAAAAAGAAGTAGCGGGGAAAAAATTCTTGTTAGTCTTTTTGTTCGACAAATCTGAGGCCAACAATATCTTCGCCACGCCTTCATCATAGATTTTCAAATGCTCATCTTTTCTCTATTTTTCTTTATTGTATAAACATGTTTTCTGGTTTTCTTTTTAAGGCTAGAATGGAGAAATAACTGCATGTTAAGTAGGAAAAATATATACATGGTGCATGTACAAAACACCATGGTTAATAGTCTAATATATATAACACCACCAGTAGCGAACATTAATAATGTATCCAAACACATACCAACCACATTGCTACTGCACTTCTGAACAATAAAATATGTGACTCTCTTTCCAAGCCGCAATAAGAACAAACTTACTATCCCAGTATGTAGATTAGCTAGACCCGAGTCCTTCAAATTGATGACAAACTTAGACTTTCAATGAGTAGAGTAGTTAGGCCTATGTTCTTCCAACTAAAGACAAACTTAATCATCTCTGTAAGTAGAGTAGCCAGGCCTGTGACACAAACATTTTACTGTTTCCAAACAGCCCTACTAGATTTTTCAATGAATGTACTTATTCCTTTATTTGAGTTGTTACATAACCAACTTTTACTTCGCTTAAAGATACTGTCGATCAGGTACAATATGCTGAAAACTTAACGAGGGTTTGATTACCTCCAAGCTGTTATTGCATTTGTAGAAATTTAAAGGTACAATAAGCAGAAAAAATTAGCGATGGCCTAGATTATCTCCAAGCTGCTTTAGTTGATTAAACGTGGGATAGTCTGCAATTTCCAAAACAAACTTAGCCCCTCAATACATGCAACAAGAATTTAATCTGATACACCCAACTTTTGCGTCAAATGGATTCTTAAAAAATTGGTTAGTCGGTCACCAGGAATTGAACTTCCAAGCACAAAAAAACAAAACAAAAACAACTTAGGAATCAACCATCACCTTTCATTTATACAAGACCTGAGATACAACTCCAGAAAGTTTTACAGAAATTAGATGTAAAGGTAATGTTGAAACCTTTTAAAACACAAAAGAATCTTTTCATTTCAGATAAGCCACCTAGAGGCCCCCAAAAAATCAAGAATATGTAGTATACAGTGCACTCTTAGCTGCAACGAAACACACATTGAAGAAACCAGAAGAACCATTAAACAAAGTCTATGCTTATAACCAAATACAAAACTGAAAACTACTCTGAGTATTCAGAATAAAGCCATGTAAACCAAACTTTAATATCTACCAAATACAAGAAATTAGCAGAATCTGGAACCATATTTTATAAATTAACAAACTGAAGTAAGAAACGACTCCTAGACCTAATCAAAATTCAACAGTATTGGAACGCCATTTCAGGGCTGCGAGAATTTATGAAGACCAGTCTCTGTCAGTTAAGATGAACCAGTGATTTTTGAAAACCGTCACTGTCAGTAAAAGGGAAGACACAAGAAAAAATAATCAACAAATAAATATTATCAAGAGTTCATCAAATTGTTAGGCGTATGTATTTTGTTTATTTTATTTTTTCATTTTTGGAAGTTCACAATCAGGTGATTGATATCGGCATTAATAAGAAAGTAAAATTCACGGAAGAGTACGTTTGTTGTTGTTTAAAAACTATTTAGTTTATTTATTAAGAGTCAGTTGATTGTGCTCCAACAACCAATGAAGTTATATACCGTGGAGTCAGTCAGTTTTGTTCCAACAACCAATGAAGTTATTTACCGTGGAGTCAGTTGACTGTGTTTCTACAACCGATATTTACTATAGAGTCAGTTAACTGTGTTTCAACAACCAATATTTACTATGGTGTCAGTTGACTGTGTTCCAACAACCAATGAAGTTATTTACCGTGGAGTCAGTCAGTTTTGTTCCAACAACCAATGAAGTTATTTACCGTGGAGTCAGTTGACTGTGTTTCTACAACCGATATTTACTATAGAGTCAGTTAACTGTGTTCCAACAACCGATATTTACTATGGTGTCAGTTGACTGTGTTCCAACAACCAATGAAGTTATTTACCGTGGAGTCAGTTGATTGTGTTCCAACAACCAATATTTACTATGGAGTCAGTTGACTGTGTTCCAACAACCAATGAAGTATTAACTATGGAGTCAGTTGACTGTGTTCCAACAACCAATATTTACTATAGTTAGTTGACCGTGTTCCAACAACCAATGAAGTTATTTACTATGGAGTCAGTTGATTGTGTTCCAACAACCAATATTTACTATAGTTAGTTGACCGTGTTCCAACAACCAATGTTTACTATGGAGTCAGCAAAAGATAAAGCTATTTATAACCAAGAATAGAACTGTCTATAATTTACATTACTAGTT
>NW_013671161.1:19525-24224 GCF_000517525.1 Limulus polyphemus
TTGTTCCAACAACCAATGAAGTTATTTACCGTGGAGTCAGTCAGTTTTGTTCCAACAACCAATGAAGGTATTTTCCTTGGAGTCAGTTGACTGTGTTTCTTCAACCGATATTTACTATGGAGTCAGTTGACTGTGTTCCAACAACCAATATTTACTATAGTTAGTTGACCGTGTTCCAACAACCAATGAAGTTATTTACCGTGGAGTCAGTCAGTTTTGTTCCAACAACCAATGAAGGTATTTACCGTGGAGTCAGTTGACTGTGTTCCAACAACCAATATTTACTGTGAAGTCAACAAATAATAAAGCTATTTATAACCAAGAATAGAACTGTCTATAATTTACATTACTAGTTAATTCTGAAAACAACTCCAACTATTAAGATGTTGCAAAAGGTTATTTTTTAATTTCGCACAAAGCTACACGAGGTCTGTCTATGCTAGCCGTCTCTAATTTGGCAATGATAGAGTAGAGGGAAGGCAGTTAGGTAACATCACTCACCGCCAACTCTTGAGCAATTCTTTTACCAACAAATAGTGTGATTAATCGTCACATTATAACGCCGTCACGGCTGAAAGGGCGACCAGTCAGGTGTCTATAGACATTTAGTTATCCTTGTTGGGGTATCAAGGACGTACTCCACCAATACATTTACATTATCAATCAAAGCAACGTAAATAACAACATTAACCGTATAACAAATATTTATGAAACAAATATTTTTATTTGATTAGAAATACAAATTAAAACCTGTTGAATCTAATGAAGTTCAATCTATAGTGCATGTTAATGTAATTAATTGCAAATAAAATCTTTTTATAGTACAAATTAATTCGTAACAATTTATAAATATAAATGAGATGATAAATATTAATTTACATTAATATTTGTAGTTTAATATAAAACAGTTAAGTTGATATTGTTCGTGTAAAAAAAAAAAAAAAAGTTGAGGAATTTAAAATATTTGTTAGAGATTTAAAACGTCCATTGAAATGTTGGGCCAAGAACTACAGGCGCTCAAAGAAAAAATATCTTATAACAGTTAATCATATTAATAAATGTTGATGTAAGTTTTAACCATGTTGGCCCAGGTTTTTAACTGAATTATTTATACGTTCCTACCAATATCACATATATAAAACATAAATATTTAACTGCTTTGATATGTACGTTAAACGCTTCCACACTAATGCTTTCCTTTTGATAAACGGCTTATTTTTGACATACGATGTTTGCTGTAAAGAATTATAAATTGAATTGTATTTATATTAATTAACCATTAAACGTGGGTACATCAAGAACTGATTCTTTACATCAGGTTTCCGACTCTCTGTCTTGCGGATGTAAAAATAACAAACCATCGTCTTAATTATCACAAGCTTCAAATTTCACCTCATTGGTTATTAAGAACGGAATTTGGCGGGACCATTGGGCTACGTCAAGCGGGACTTTTAATAATCAGAATTCTTTTAATTAAAGTATATTTTTTTTTTCATTAGAGGACTAGCTAGAAATCCGCGGTTTGACTCCCTCACAATCTTTATTTTAACCTTTTCGGAATATTTCTGGCTTCACGGGACATTGCGTGCTATCATGAAACTTTCATAGCTTTGATTCTACGTATAGCCACGCCCACTCGAAAACACGTGAAGTTTAAAACGACATAAGAACACTGAAGCACAGAATTTATATATTTTTTTAAAACAGGAAAAAAAATCACTCACACGGAGAATGTGGTACCTTATCCCATGTTGCATGGGAAGTGGAAATAATTTAAATTAGTTTTAATATATTTGTCTGTGGATTACCCCCCTTTAACGAAACTTCCACCAGTTATTGAACAAAAGTTTTAGAGGCAAAGGTGAAGCTATTTGATTAACATTTAATTCAGGACGCATCTTGTGTATCCAGAAACTTTCCTTAGTGCGTGACATTTCTTTGCTATCAGCACTCCCCAACTTTGGCAATCTAATCAGTCATCCATCCTTGGCCACTGTTTACGGGGCTGTGACACAAATGTCACTTCTAAACACTTCAACATCTTGGGGAGTCCGGATAGTAAAGAATTGCTACGCCCCAAAGAAAGTTTGTGGATACACAAGATGCGTCCTGAATTAAAAGTTGTTGAATAGCACAAACAAGTAAAAAAATATTCCAAGTACAGCACCAACGAAGAACTGTATTTCTGGTCATTCTTTTGTTTCGAACTCGAGATTTGTTTGTTTTTTTCTGGGCATTTACTTATTTTCAACCTTAGAAGTCATTAATGCCTACCCCGAAAAAAAAAATATAGTTCACGTCATAACATTTGTTGTTCGTGAAAGCTTGATGATGTAAATAACATTCAGACCATAATTTATTTTCTCTGCCGTATTCAAGCTGGTCTGATCAGTTCTGTTATTGGGGGGTGGGGGGGTGGCCTCGTCTGCATTATGCATGACATATTCTTTTGTTACTTTCACTCATGACTTTTTAGAATTAGTACTGCTCTTAAGGCGAGCCAAGTGTGGCCCCGAGGCCATCTTTCCGGATTAGGGTTCTGTGGGTCCATCATTCTAAAAGAAGATTAGACTCCGCAAATCGGGATCTTGGGTGTGTTGTAAGGGTTGACATTCAAATCATATTACTCTCTCACATAAAGGTAGCCAGCCTGGCGTTTGGTGTTCTTGACTAGTTCTCTTTCTTTTATTCTATCAGGGATGATTAACGTAGACATCAACTTCAGTAGTTCTGCACAAATATCAGAAAACAAACAAATACAGTGAACGTTCGTACTCTGTTTTTTTACTATTTTCAATGTCTTACTGTGTACTTTTACTATTTTCAATGTCTTGGTGTGTATATTTACTATTTTCAATGTCTTACTGTGTACTTTTACTATTTTCAATGTCTTGCTGTGTATTTTTACTATTTTCAATGTCTTGGTGTGTATATTTACTATTTTCAATGTCTTACTGTGTATTTTTACTATTTTCAATGTCTCATTGTGTATTTTTATATATACACTGTGTGTATATATATATATATATATAGATCCCTGTCTCTACTGTCAATATTTTTTATAACTTTGCTGTTTTGAATATCAGGAATTCAGTTCATTAGGTCGGTTGAAACTTTCTGCCGGTGACATATGCAAAAGACCACACTAAAAATTACCCATATTTAATTGAGTCTAAAGGGGAGAGTAGTTTCATCTAGGGATTATCGCACCATTTTTTCTTCTTGAAACATAAAAAAATAACTCCATAACGTATCATGTCACATTTATTTATTTTTTTCTTTCCTAACAGCACTCGCGGATGTGTGTTTGGATGTGTTTTTGTATAGTTTTTCACAGTTTCACACATCCTTGTGCACTTTCTTTCCGAACGAGATTTTAAGGCTGTTCAGCTAAACTTTGCCCTGAGGTATAAGCTGACATTCAGTAAGAAAACACATAACGAAACCAGCTGAGAACTGTAATTTCAAACAGCGTTCGGCTCTCATCAGCCAAGCAGGGGTCTTTATGGTGTATGACGCATGCGCAGTGTTTTTTTTGTTTTTTTTGTCTTTCATAAACATTCTTACTCGTACTATCTCAGAAGAAAATACGTGGTAAGTGAAGCGATGGCAAAAAAAATAAAGAAATCCTCATTTCATAACTTCATTAATCCGTTACTAGTACCTAACATAACGTTTTTGTACTTTCACATTAATAAAATTTAAATCGGAGAGAAGGACACATAAGAATCGGCGCGTCACATTATTGCTATAATTAAAGCAAACTTTCTGGGTGTAATTCAGTATGTTTAAGCTGTTTTGTTTGATTTATAAGTGGCTCTTTTCGTTCTTGCGAGCTATAAAACATTCGCGTCGGGGATTGAAATTGTTTGTTTGTTTTGTAATTAAGCACAAAGCTACACAATGGGCTATCTGTGCTCTGCCCACCACGGGTATCGAAACCCGGATTCTAGCGTTGTAATTCCGCAGACGGGGGGGGGGTTGAAATGCCATGTTCCTTAGCCTTTAGAGCACACGTTACATTTGATAAATTCTTATACTCTCCGAGACCCTTATAAGTAATGATCACTAATATAGTCTTCCCCCTGGTGGTTGCTTGAACTGCTCTGCAATCAAGAAGGCTACTTTAATAGTCTGCTAGTTCTTCCGAACAAGCAAATTAATTCAACAAAATAGTAATTAAAATAAGTAAACAGAAGTCTGAATTAATTCTTACCCTAATTCTGGTGTGTTTTGACATAAGTAAATTTGATGAACAATTTACACTTCACCGACGTAATCCAGTTCAGAACGAAACAGCTGGTATTGAAGCAACTTGATAATATAAATAGCGTCTCGGCAACTACTGCCTTTTTCATATTCCAAGCGGCAGGAAGATCCCTGGTACTAGGCGAAAAGCCTTGTCGGCACAGGATGATGCATTTGATATATTCTTAAATAAGTTATTATAATCTATTTCTTCGATACACAGAAGACTTACCAAAATTACTGATATACGTGTATATGTCCTGCTAAGAATACATCCTCTGAAAAGGATACATCGTGATAATACATTATCTTAAAAGGATACATCGTGATAATACATTATCTTAAAAGGATACATCGTGATAATACATTATCTTAAAAGGATACATCGTTATAATACATTATCTTAAAATGATACATCGTGATAATACATTCTCTTAAAAGGATACATCAT
>NW_013671161.1:25069-28233 GCF_000517525.1 Limulus polyphemus
ATAACGTCCACTAATTCATGACTTTACTGGCTATTCACAAACAATTCTACATAACGTCCACTAATTCATGACTTTACTGGCTATTCACAAACAATCCTACATAACGTCCACTAATTCATGACTTTACTGGCTATTCACAAACGTCCCTAAGTTGTCTCTCTAATGCATAACGTTTCTGGCTATTGCCAGACTGCTACTTTTTACAATCACCATATTGATAATCTGGTTTTTGCCTGAAAACAAAAAAGGTTTTCCCAAACTATTGTACGCGTCTATAAATAAGCGATTTTATTATCTATTTTCAATAATTGTTTAAAACCATTCGATTTTTTTTTCTTTCTTGGCTCAACCAATCATATTAATTAACGGTTACACGAGAGCGTTATCTGTCGTCAGACGTTTTTATTTGGTTATTGTTAAACAGATATAATACCTTAAACCACATTATTTCATTGGCTATAACCAATCTTGGCTCAACCAATCATATTAATTAACGGTTACACGAGAGCATTGTCTGTCGTCAAACGTTTTTATTTGGTTATTGTTAAATAGATATAATACCTTAAACCACATTATTTCATTGGCTATAACCAATATGTTATTATTATTACACGACATAATATCTATCGCATGATTGTTACCTGTCGACTGTGACTGGTTCTTACCCCTGCAAATGGTCGCTGACAACTAAAATTACCATGTCATCCTCAGACTTCAAACTTAGAGTTGTACTTGATCTCTGCAATCAATGTTATCACTTGATATTGTTTGTCTGCAATATTACTAGTTTTACAAACCCATGACTGTCCGAGATCCTTTTATCGGTTATCAAAACTAGCCTTAAAGGTCCCCACCAGTTTTTATCCACCATTAAAACACAATGTTTTTCAGCATGTATGAAACTCAGCTTAAAGTACCGAAACACAACAGTGCTCTCAGAACACGTTTTAAACAAGATGTCCGTAAATAATACAAACGATTCATTTCAACTACACGCAGCGCATGACCTCAGCAAACGGAAGCATCACAGATGTCATACCCTCAAGCCTCAATTCTACCTCCCACGTAGCGGACTATTAATAACGTTTTCATGAGGGTTTCTTCGTCATGACAGATTAAGCTCGTACAATGAAAGGTTTCAACGAAGCCAATTCCAAGAATGTCAAGAGCAGAAAGCATGGAATGATGATAAAATTTATATCAAAAATATGAAAATGTTCACTCTGGAACTGGATTTCCAATAACCCTTTTGGATTGAATAGTGTGTGTATTTTATTCAATTGATTCATTCGGAAACTTCTCACCAAAACAACTCATTTCCTGTAATCAGAACTTTAAGTATTTTTTGAATATTTTGATCTTATACCGTTTTCGACAATCTGGTTTTCAACGTACAATATCATCCAGCAAAAAAAAGTTATTTGACCTTTCATTTTTAAGTAAGCATTTTATTTCATTGTGTACACGTTTCTTCTTGTTTTAGGTCAATGCATTTTTCTGGTGAGGGGTGTCCATTCATACAGAAATTCCTTGTGAGAAAGACGAGATTTTTACAACTTTGATCATTGTCATATTCTATCCAATCAGACCACCAAAAAGCATCATTAGGAATACCTTCTCTGGTGAAGGATTCAGTCATACAGAAATTCCTTGTCATAAAGACGAGATTTTTACAACTTTGATCATTGTTACATTCTATCCAATCAGACTACCAAAAAAAACATCATTAATAATACTTTCTCTGGTGAAGGATCCAGTCATACAGAAATTCCTTATCAGTAAGATGTTGTTGTTTTTTTACAACTTTGCTCATCGGACTACCAAAAAAATCGTGACATCACTTAAAACAAGTACAGAGAGAAATAATTTATTGAAATTCTTACTCCTTCCCTTCCTAGTACTGAATGATTGCTGTGGAAAGTTGGTCCATTCAAAGATCCTGACAGGGAGATAAATTGGATTGAATATGGATATCCGGTGCTAGTGTGGAGGTAAATTATGGAAATTGAAAATTGTGCTATCACACACCTCGGATCTAGATCTATGACAGAGGTAACTATGGTTAACTCTACGTAACTGTGGAGACGACGTTCACGCAGACGAATATGTTACGAGTGATCTTGTATAAATACTACTATACACGAGAACACTAGCTTCTCCATAACGTGCCTAAGCCTACCTTATTACAAAATCTGTAGATTAATAAATGATCCTACAGGTGGCTCCTTATCACGAGCCCTGGTCGAGAAATTCTTTCATTTCGTCTTCACATCAATGTGCAGTTCGTCACATTATAAGCAATTCGTTCCGCCCCCTAAGGGAAGGACATAACTTTATGCTTGATGTGTTTTTCTCAATGACATAATCTAGACAAGGAAAGAGATTTGTTTGTGAGAAGATCCAGAGCAGCTGTACAATCAATCATTCTAGAACTTGTCATTTATCATCATACTAGCCCTCAAAAAACAAGAATTAACAAAACAATATATGGTAGTTTTTAACTACCTTGACAATAAAACCTTGACAATATTTTGTAAACTCGTATCATATCATTACCATATTTACTTCTTATTGTTTTGATTAGACCAGAAACACTCGTTTTACCCATTAACATTTCTATCTCTTATTACAGTGGGCGGGTTTAAACGTAGTGTATATTGTGGGTATATCTCTGTCAAGTCACTGTTTTTGTTGTTGTTGTTTTTTTATCACGGAATGAAACCTTAGCAAAAGTCAAAAACTATCAAATGAGTGAAATATAAATAAAATAAGACGATAAAAACAAAAGTAAGACATTCTCGGGGATATTTAATACTTAAATATTGACGATAAAGTATGGACTCGGCAGTTATATTTACTTCCTATATCTTGCTTATTACACAATTTGAAAAACATAAACTTTTAATAATGGAATTGTAATGCCACGAGGTTACGTATAAAATCATTTAAAAGGTGTTAATAATCACATCAACTAAATAAACCTTGCACATTTTACAAGTTATAATAATCACATCAACTAAATAAACATCACACATTTTACAAGTTATAATAAACACATCAACTAAATAAACCTCGCGAATTTTACAAGTTATAATAAACACATCAACTAAATAAACATCACACATTTTACAAGTTATAATAAACACATCAACTAAATAAACATT
>NW_013671161.1:29233-32891 GCF_000517525.1 Limulus polyphemus
ACACATTTTACAAGCGATAATAATCACATCAACTAAATAAACCTTGCACATTTTACAAGTTATAATAATCACATCAACTAAATAAACCTTGCACATTTTACAAGTTATAATAATCACATCAACTAAATAAACATCACACATTTTACAAGTTATAATAAACACATCAACTAAATAAACCTCGCGAATTTTACAAGTTATAATAAACACATCAACTAAATAAACCTCGCACATTCTGAAAGTTATAATAAACACCTCAACTAAATAAACATCACACATTTTACAAGTTATAATAAACACCTCAACTAAATAAACATCACACATTTTACAAGCGATAATAATCACATCAACTAAATAAACATCAAACATTTTACAAGTGATAATAAACACATCAACTAAATAAACCTCGCACATTTTACAAGTGATAATAAAACATCAACTAAATAAACATCACACAAAAAGCATCAAAGAAAAATTTGCGAATAAACTGAAATTTATCACTCATAATTTCAAATCATTTTTTTTTTCCGGGAGAACCAAATTCTCTTGTTTTAACTAAATATAATTATAAGTAGTTAAGACTAAACGCTAAAGTAATTTTGATCTTCCCTTGTTTGTAATTGTCGTCATTCATGATAAATAACACTTTGGCAAACAAGGTTACATTAACGTTTGTAGAACCTTCGTAAGGGTAATGGAATGAATGCCAATAATAGAACAAAACGCAGATACATATCTGAAATACATAATATACTCCAAACCGACGAACAACTTAGGTAAATAGTCCAAGTTATTTAACTTAGTAATTATATCAGTTGCTGTTAATATTTTGATCGAGATGGTAAGACAACCATGAAGTATTTTCATTTCGTTATACGGCTAGTTTGTTTGTTTGTAATTAAGCACAAAGCTACACGATGGGCTATTTGTTGCTCTGCCCACCACGGGTATCGAAACACGGATTCTAGCGTCGTAAGTCCGCAGACATACCGCTGTGCCACTGGGGGGCTATATGGCTAGTCAAGAGTGTATAACTTACCAAAGACAAGAAACAATTTGAGATATTGAAGGAATACTAAAACAGTTATGTCGTTGCATAAGCAAAAATCAGTTAAAACAGTTCCAGTGAAAAATTTATATAAAACGCTGCCAGTTTTTCTTTTGTAATATAAAAATCTTACTACTTTTGTAACATAAAAATCATTACTACTTTTGTAACATAAAAATCATTACTACTCTTGTATCATAAAAATCATTACTCATTTTGTAATATAAAAATCATTACTACTTTTGTAACATAAAAATCATTACTACTTTTGTAATATAAAAACCATTACTACTTTTGTAATATAAAAATCATTACTACTTTTGTAATATAAAAATCATTACTACTTTTGTAATATAAAAATCATTACTACCTTTGTTATATAAAAACCATTACTACTTTTGTAACATAAAAACCATTACTACTTTTGTAACATAAAAATCATTACTACTTTTGTAATATAAAAATCATTACTACTTTTGTAACATAAAAGTCATTACTACCTTTGTAACATAAAAATCATTACTACTTTTGTAATATAAAAATCATTACTACCTTTGTAACATAAAAATCATTACTACCTTTGTTATATAAAACTCATTACTACTTTTACATGTTTTCTGAAGAAGTCTTTTTTTTTTTCATAGACCAAAGACTGAAAAACATTTTCTGACTACTGCTTTATTATAGAAGACGAAATGAAAGCAGTGAAACCCCGAGACTAAAAACTGTCTTTTCACTTTAGAGTATTGTGATGTACAATAGGGGTTCCCAAAGTGGGAACTGGAGACCCTTAGGGGGCGATATGGTTTCACAGGAGGAAGTCCAGCACACAGAAAAATATTTCATCTTAAATAACTCTGACATCTGAAAGGTACCCACGCTAACACTAAGTACCATTATAACAGCAAAATGGGGGGAGGTGTAGCAAAGAGAACAAAATAGCCAACAGTGACCCACAGTAAAGTAAAATACGGCACTTCTATGGATTTGTTGAGTTGAGGTCCTCGGTGAAAATGCTTAATATAATAGACGAGATAGGACGAAGAAGCTGTGAAAACACTTAATCCACAGAATCGTTTTAGGAAATTATATTAAGGATAAACATTTTAGGTAATACTAACTTAGGAATATTTACATATGTACCTTATATTAGATGAGATGCATACAATTATATCATTAAGATAAGAACCCGTATTCAACTTTATTCCCTACAGTTCTAAGGGTTTATATTAAGTAACCATTCAAGTTAAAAGAGCACTTACATTGTTTGACCGTTTAATGCTCCAGCAATAAAGAAGTTGTAATTTTGTTAATCTCTATTTTATTTAGATATTAAAATCAACATCTATATAAGATCGATCATAATACAGAGGTTGAATACGTTATATGAAAAGGATTTTGGAGCTTCTACACGTCGTTGCAGTCCATGTCGCTTCGTCCAGTCATGTTCAATTTGATGACCGAGTTCTTGAGAGTAGCCCTGCAGCGTGGTTTCCATTGTAAAAGGCTCAGCTGCAGAAATGTCACGTCCAAAGCATTACTCCGTTTCGTGTTAACTTTCCATAAGCCATCTAGTGTACTAGGATGACGACTTCCCAGCTCGGACTTGTGTACGGCATTTGCTACTGACCTTAGTATTTTTTAAATGCATACTGATTTTTATCATGTAAATATATATTTAAAAGTAACGTTATTTAACACATGAAATATACTTTAACACACAACGACCTTTAAAACATAATGATAATAATTATAACACACTACATAATATTTAACCCGAGATCGACTAGGCTGAGGTTCAACATGTTGTATAGTACCTTAACACTAAACTAACTAGGTTAATTGTCAACGTGGTATGTCGTATCTTAACACATTAACACTTCAAAGACTAGGATAATTTTCAACGTGTTATATAGTACCTCAACACATTAACACTAAACTGACTAGGATAATTTTCAAAGTATTGTATAATAAATATCTCGACAGGTTAACACTAAACTGAATAGGGTAATTTTCAACGTGTTGTATAGTATCTCAACACATTAACACTAAACTGACAAGGGTAGTTTTCAACGTGTTGTATACTATATATCTGGACATGTCAAAGGAATTTTGCTGGTTCGCCACATCTAATCTGAACAGATGTAATATACATCAGATTTATATTTTCATACGGGAATTTTGTAGTAAAACAAATTGTGGATTCATAGGTGTCAGGTTTCACTGGTGTAGGTAATGCTAGTTAGTTTGATGCAAATTTAAGTTTTAGTTCTTAATCACGTACAAGTATCACTAACTTAATGTTGTCTCCAGTTTTAGTTCTCAATCGTGTATAACTATTCTGACCTAGTGTTATTTCCAATTTTAATTCTCAATTGTGTATAACTATTCTGACCTAGTGTTGTCTCCAGTTTTACTTCTCAATCGTGTATAACTATTCTGACCTAGTGTTGTCTCCAGTTTACTTCTCAATCATGTATAAGTATTCTGACCTAGTGTTGTCTCCAGCTTTAGTTTAGGCATCATTGAGTTAGTGTTGCTTTAGATTTTAGTTTTTAATATATATAAGTATCACTAACTTAGTGTTGTCTTGGGTTTTAGCTTTTAATTATA
>NW_013671161.1:33793-36374 GCF_000517525.1 Limulus polyphemus
CAATTGCTGCTATACCAGCCTTTAACTACATCAATTGCTGCTATACCAGCCTTTAACTACATCAATTGCTGCTATACCAGCCTTTAACTACATCAATTGCTGCTATATCAGCCTTTCCTTTATCGTCATCCAAATTACAATAAGATTACCATTTTTTTTTAAATATAAACATTGGATCCCATGCTTTAATTGTTAGGGCTTTAATGTGTTTATTAAACAAAGAAACAAAAAAAAAGAGTCTAAAGTAGAAGACTAACTTTCTCTGATTAGACTTCAGAAAACAAATACCGGAAATAGGGGGTGGGTGGTAACACTATCTCATACACTTGGGTAAAATAGTAGGGTTTGCAAGTCCGCCTTGTGGTAACACTATCCCACACACTTGGATAACATCGTAAGGTTTGTAAGTTCGCCCATCAGGAAAGAATTCGTAGTTACAACACAGAAGTTAAGTAAAACAGAGACGATGAGCTTCCTCAGAGGTCTGCGCTATAAAGCCTCCAATCGAATTCAAATTCTCGTTCTTAACACAGAACGTGGATAATATATTCCTATAAAACATATTTTCGGATGAAATTGTCAAATTAGACTTTGAAAATAATTTAGAGGGTGACTTACAGACAAACTGTAATTATATCGAAAATAATTTAGAGGGTGACTTACAGATAAACTGTAATTATATCGAAAATAATTTAAAGGGTGACTTACAAATAAACTGTAATTATATCGAAAATAATTTAGAGGGTGACTTACAAATAAACTGTAATTATATCGAAAATAATTTAGAGGGTGACTTACAAATAAACTGTAATTATATCGAAAATAATTTAGAGGGTGACTTACAGATAAACTGTAATTATATCGAAAATAATTTAGAGGGTGATTTACAAATAAACTGTAATTATATCGAAAATAATTTAGAGGGTGACTTACAGATAAACTGTAATTATATCGAAAATAATTTAGAGGGTGACTTACAAATAAACTGTAATTATATCGAAAATAATTTAGAGGGTGACTTACAGACAAACTGTAATTATATCGAAAATAATTTAGAGGGTGATTTACAAATAAACTGTAATTATATCGAAAATAATTTAGAGGGTGACTTACAGATAAACTGTAATTATATCCATTATATTTCTTGGTTCATTGTTGTTGTTTTTTCTTATTCAAATTGATATCCAATCTGTCCCCCACTGAGCGAACGGTAAGTCTACGAACTAACAACGTTACAATCAAGAGTTCGCTTCCCTGCTGTGGATAGAACGTAGATATCCCCTTGTGTAGGTTTGCGATAACACAAACAAATAAGTTGTCCAACTTAATAAGTAAATACAACTAAACACGACAATCTTTTTCTTTTAGTTAACACAATAAAATTACTTTTTCTCGAGTCTAATCTGCTGTCTCCAACAAGTCACCTTCGGATGAGTCTCAAACAAAATGAATTTTACTGTGTAAACTAAAACAGTTTATTCTTTCTTAATTGTATTTATTTATTTATCGCCCTCCCCTCGGTGGCACAGCACAGATAGCCCATTGTGTATTTTTGTGCTTAACTACAAACAAACATTTATTTATCATTTACTAAGAAAGAATTTTGATCCCCCCCTCCCCCAAAAAATGATGTTTCAAGAGTCCTTTTAGGTTCTCAAGTATAAAACAAAACGTGCTTCACTGGAAAGTGTCAGAAACGTTTAAAAAAGTTCAGAATTTTTATGTAACGACAGGAAAATAACTAAAATGGCTGTCTTAAAAGTGACATCTTGTGTTTTTGTTTTGGAGCTTGAATGATGTCATGGGCAGCGAGGGTTTACATTATGCTGAACGAATTAATTACAAAACCATTTGACAAAAAAAAAACGACAACAACACATTCAAGTACCATTAGTATTGCAGTTGGTAGCCTTTCAGTACTTTTGCACTCGGACAAATATACCTCTAAAACTAATAATCAAGTCTAGAAAAACAGGTTTAATAGTAAAGTATAACATTGGGTAAAGTAGAAATATAATATCTAATTTAATTTTAACTTTAAGTCATCTTCCAGAGGAACAAGGACACCATTACGGAAAGTTTCCAATGAACTCCTGATGATATCATTATCTAAGAAAGGGTTTCCAAGTAATGCAGACAGTGGAATAGCAAACACGTTAGGATATATATTGTGTTTGTTTTTTGTTTAAAAACTAAGCTTCATGATGGGTTATTTGTGTGGTGGCTCTCCACAGGAAAGAACCTTGGTTTTTAGCGTTATAAACTCTCAAGTTTATCATTGTGTCACAGGGAATCAAAGGAATATCTGGTACAGAATATGGTTAGTGGACATAATAACACGAACAGTTACAGTATGTGTTCAGTAAGCATAATAACACGAACAGTTACAGTATGTGTTAAGTAAACATAATAACATCAACAGTTACAGTATGTGGTCGGTAAACATAATAACACCAACAGTTACAGTACGTGTTCAGTAAACAAAATAATACCAACAACAACAGTATCTGGTTAGTAAACATTATAACATCAACAGTTACAGAATGTGTTCAGTAAAGATAACAACATCAACATAATAAAA
>NW_013671161.1:36955-46788 GCF_000517525.1 Limulus polyphemus
CTCTAAACACAATAAAACCAATACGTACAGATCGTGGTCTCTAAACACAATAAAACCAATACGTACAAATCGTGGTCTCTAAACACAATAAAACCAATATGTATAGATCGTGGTCTCTAAACACAATAAAACCAATACGTACAGATCGTGGTCTCTAAACACAATATAGAGTTCCGATAAGATCAAATAAGAATTCTTCAACGTCTGTTCTGTTATATATATCTGTGTGAGTGTGTGTGTTTACGTTTGTCTATAACCCTGAATAATTGTTACAATTATACATTTACACACTGTGTATTTTAAGCATGTAAAGACTGTAGCTTCATGAATTTTTACAATATACACAATTATGACGATTAACGCATAATGTTTGCAGCAGTTTTTTCGTTATTTTATTGGAACTTCTAAAATCCGATTTAATCAAGATCAACTTTAAATAAGCCACTTGTAATCACTGCGCACTAACATCAATATTTCTAAATGTTGATTACGTGTTTGAGCAACAGCAATGGAGGAAACCCGTTTTAATATTTCGTTTACTGATGTATTGTTAATTGAAGCGAAACTATAAACACGTATTTAGTGTTATTACTTTTCATTATTCTATTTGATCTTTTTTTTCTTCTTTGACTTGTATACTAATTCGTACGAAATCACTCGCGACTGAGAACGAGGAATTTAATTTAATTAGAATTTCTGGAGCAGAAATTGGCAATGTTTCTTCGTTTTCTCTCCCGATAAACGCATTTGTACAAATCTACTTATTTCTCCCTAATCAGCCGTGTAGGAACGGCCAAATCTGTTGTCGACCAGTAAAGAGACAAATTTCGTAAGTTACTTAGCCAACCATTGATAATCCACTTAGTTCAGCTAACCGTAAACAGATTTTTGTTTATATGGGGGCGGGGGGAGTATCCGATTAATCCAAGCTTGCTGGACACAGTGTAGGCGGCAAAGCCTAAAGTTTTTCTAGCTATCTGAAACAATTTAATTAAATATTTCTCATGATAAATTTTGGACTGTCAGAAATGTTATGACTTTCTGACAAGAGTACAAACTGAAAAGAGGAATTTCAAAGGTGTTGTTAAACTACAAATCAACTCAATATGCTCGACGCGTGTAAAATGGGGAATTTCAAAGGTGTTGTTAAACTACAAATCAACTCAATATGCTCGACGCGTGTAAAAAGGGGAATTTCAAAGGTGTTGTTAAATTATAAATCAATTGAATATGCTCGACACGTGTAAAATGGGGAATTTCAAAGGTGTTGTTAAATTATAAATCAATTTAATATACTCGACACGTGTAAAATGGGGAATTTCAAAGGTGTTGTTAAATTATAAATCAATTGAATATGCTCGACACGTGTAAAATGGGGAATTTCAAAGATGTTGTTAAACTCTAAATCAACTGAATATGCTCGACACGTGTAAAGTGGGGAATTTCAAAGGAGTTGTTAAACTAAAAGTCAACTCGACACGTGTAAAAAGGGAAGTTAAAAGGTGTTGTTAAACTATAAATCAAATCAATATACTAAAAACACGAAAAGGAAGACTCTCAAAGGTTTGCTAAATGAACTGAACATGCTGAACACCTAAAAATGAAGAATCTCAAAGGTGTTATTAATCCAAAAATGAATTTTTTTTCTGACAGTGAACAAGCTATATTTTTATTTGCTAGAAAAATACCAAAAGCAAAAGAACTCGTGGAATTAGAACTTTAGGTTATTAGCTTAATTAATGATGGACGTAATAATCCAGAGAGCAGAACCGACCTCAGGTAGTAAACTGAATTACCAGCAACGTTCGAGATTAGCTTTCGTGTCTCCTAATTTATTTTTTTTCGTCGTAAAAAGGCTTGTTAATTGAAACTCCAAAAGGCTTAAGGACACTGGTTGGTTTATCTTGTACTTAACTTTTTTTACATTATATCGTAGGAATGACTTAAACTAAATTGTCTACGCATTCTTTATAGCACGAAAATAATTCAATCACTTCTATTGGTACCACCTCTGATTACCTTTAACTGGTATACTGGTACCACCGTTAAAGGTAATCAAATGGTGCTGTTCTGGTACCACCTTTGATTACCTTTAACTGGTGCTATACTGGTACCACCTTTGATTATCTTTAACTGGTATACTGGTACCACCTTTGATTACCTTTAACTGGTATACTGGTACCACCTCTGATTACCTTTAACTGGTATACTGGTACCACCTTTGATTACCTTTAACTGGTATACTGGTACTGCCTCTGATTACCTTTAACTGGTGCTATACTGGTACCACCTCTGATTACCTTTAACTGGTATACTGGTACCACCTCTGATTACCTTTAACTGCTATACTGGTACCACCTCTGATTACCTTTAACTGCTATACTGGTACCGCCTCTGATTACCTTTAACTGGTGCTGTTCTGGTACTACCTTTGATTACTTGAGGTTGTGTAAATGACCAAAATATATTATGTTATATTTGTGGTAAATTTGATCTAAATAACAGTTTTTTCCTTCCCGATCTGTAAAAAATCCTTACGTGATTGAAAAAAAAATATTCTTATTTTCGAAATCTGCGTAGCTGAATTATGGTAAATCCGTTATTAAAACCAAAATAACTTTTATGAAGTTTAAGTTCGCAGGCCTATGTTATTATTTTGCTAAAACACTAATACTCTACTGGCTTCACAGTCGTTTTAATACAATAAGCTTCTCCGCCCTTGGTAAGCGTTTATGTATATTTTAAGTAGACTCTAATCTGAAGATATCCCCCTGAAGGCTTGCACTTTAATCTCAAATTATCCCCCTGGAAGTCTCACTAGAGGGCTCCAATCAGAAGTAGATATGATTATTCGACGTATTTTTCTGAAAGGTATATATATATATAACTCTGTGTATCTTCAAAATCTTTCATAAAGTTGGTTTGTTTGTTTATTTGTTTCCCTTGAGCTAGTATCTAAGTCTCATCGTTCTAAAAAAACCGTAGCAGCTTTCTTGCAGCATGAATATAGTAGGTACGTGTACGTGTAGAAATTTTCGTTGTATCATGTCACACAACGAACCGGTCTTAGGGAAACACACGTTTTTAGGTTTAAAGAACTGAAAAACTAAAGAGTTTATTAAAAGACACGTAATGGTGGGATCTTGAGCACGTCGTTTTTTTTTTGTTTCTAGGAATCAACTCACAACTGGGAAATTGTCACTTACGGAAAGAAATATTGTTTTATTGAAATATTTTTTTTTACATTTGTGGTCACACAGTAGAGTAAGTTAGTCAAACACATTTTTTCAATTACAAACTGACCTGAAGAACAACTTCAGTTAACACTGAAACTATACATAGACAAAAGTATAAGACAAATTTTGATTCTTTGTCTTCTAATGCTCCAGGCAGAAAATTGTTGGTCCCATAGAAACAGGAAGTGATGTAAATATTGGTAACTGAGCTGATAACTAGCACTTGATGAGAGCAGGAAGTGACGTAAACTTTGAACTAACAACTAGCACTTGATGAGAGCAGAAAGTGATGTAAATATTGGTAACTGAGCTGATAACTAGCACTTGATGAGAGCAGGAAGTGATGTAAATATTGGTAACTGAACTGATAACTAGCACTTGATGAGAGCAGGAAGTGACATAAACTTTGAACCCGGAATATAAATCTTGAATAGCTAGAATACTTACTTCTGTACCGAAGCGCAACATGCTAATACAATAATAAATTGGCAAACAATGATTTATAAGCATAAAGAAAATTATTTTATGTAGTATGTTTGCTACATTAATAAGTTTCAATAGGCTTTAAAAATCGCTGATTGTAAACTAACTACAGCTAAAATACTTTTTTAATGGCAACAGGAAATGCGCGCAATCTTTGGCAACTGAATACAAATCTTAAAAAAGCTGAAATACTGTTTAATGATAACAGAAATTGGTGGAAGTTGGGAGATTTGAATGTAAGACCACAGAGCTAAAATAACGCTTGATGACACCACGAAATGAAGCTCAATGGCCCATCTTACTTAGAGCATCGTACACGTAGATGAGGCAAAGGGCACGTAGGTGAGGCAGAGGGCCAGACACAACTGAGTCGCAAGTCAATTGTGACATATATAAAGATAATACTTTTCCTGCCCAGTTGCCCATCTCGTGATGCTCAGTCCCCTCTCGTATAAAACCGCTTGTAAAAACAAAATTAACACTTTTTGGACCCAGGGGTCCACTTAACACATATTGTAACTATAAAAACGGCCGGTGCCTCTTTCTTTGAGGCCCCTACGAGTAAAAAATTAATACTTCGCTCTTACTCCAATCATAAGTTTCGATTCGAAGCTCATTTTTTATTGAAAGAGACTTCTTATTCAAATTACTCTAATTATTGAAAGAGACTTATTCAAATTACTCTAGTTATTGAAATAGACTTATTTAAATTACTCTAGTTATTGAAAGAGACTTATTCAAATTAATCTAATTATTGAAAGAGACTTATTCAAATTACTCTAGTTATTGAAATAGACTTATTTAACTTACTCTAGTTATTGAAAGAGACTTATTCAAATTACTCTAATTATTGAAAGAGACTTATTCAAATTACTCTAGTTATTGAAATAGACTTATTTAACTTACTCTAATTATTAAAAGAGACTTATTCAAATTACTCTAGTTATTGAAATAGACTTATTCAGATGACTCTAATTATTGAAAGAGACTTATTCAAATTACTCTAATTATTGAAAGAGGCTTATTCAAATTACTCTAGTTATTGAAAGAGACTAATTCAAATTACTCTAGAAAAAAATTGTTGTTTTTTCAGCACATTTTCAATTATATAATAACTTCTTACAGAAGAGTTGATGAAATTCAACAATTATTATTACAACTAATAATTAACAATTTTAATTATGAGTGATAGGCAAATTTCAAAAAAAAAACTTTCTTGACCACTTTGGGCTATTCAGTTGAACAACCTCGCTGTGAAAAGTGTTCTCGGCCTAAATTTCAGGTAAGTGCTACAGAATTTTTTTTTACTTGTTTCGACACTTTTTTTTTTAAATTGCAGCTTTCCAGGTATTAAAGCACGTAATTACTTGAATAGCGTTTACAGTTATCTTCCAATGGAAAGTTCCTCATCATATGAGCTTCATTACTTGAAAAACAAAAAAATAATTAGTCTTTTTTGTTTTTGTTTTACGTGTTGTTTTAATTAAACATGCTTTGAATAGTTGATTAACTTTAAATTGTCGTCGTTGTTTTCAGAAAGTTCCATAATTACACTTTTTATTACAATAGAATTTTGAATTTGAAAGGTTTTACGTGTTCTTTAACTTCAAAGAAGGACCAGTGTAATTTTATCACATTTATTTTTTTCGTGAATGAAGAAGAGACTTTCATAAATCCACTGTAAGTAATTAAATACGATCGATTTAATTAATATTGACCAACAAAGGACTGTTTAGTCGATAACCAAGTACAAACTACCGAGCATAAGGTTTAATAGCAAATCCTACATTAGTTAAGGGGGTTAATATCTTTACAACAATGATATCTTAGTACTACGTTAGTTAAGGGGGTTAATACTTTTACAACAATGATATTTTAGTACTACGTTAGTTAAGGGGGTTAATATTTTTACAACAATGATATCTTATGGTTTATATGCTTATTTATGGTTTATATACTTAAAATAACGACGTTTGGTAATTAGTGTGCTTAAAATTATATCCCCTTTATGATTTATATGCTTAAAATAACGACGTTTGGTAATTAGTGTGCTTAAAATTATATCCCCTTTATGATTTATATGCTTAAAATAACGACGTTTGGTAATTAGTGTGCTTAAAATTATATCCCCTTCATGATTTATATGCTTAAAATAACGACGTTTGGTAATTAGTATGCTTAAAATTATATCCCCTTTATGGTTTATATGCTTAAAATACGCCCCAAGTAGAAAAATTATATACACAGCGTATTCTTAAGCCTAGAATTCATCAAATAAAGTAGAGTTTTAAGTACATAAGTAACAAACAGGGCATGTTTTAAGCCCAGAAATAATAAACAGGGCATGTTTTAAGCCCAGAAATAATAAACAGATATAATTTACAAATACAGAAACTATAATCAAAAATTGTATTCATTGTATGATTTTTTTATTTAAAATTGCGCCCTCATCGTAACGAACTCCATGGGAATTTTCTAATTAATGTAACACCTTTTTTTTTATTCGTATACTTATAAATAATAACTTATTTTTAATTTGTGTACGTAGTTGACAATTATAGCGTTTTTTGTTGTTTTTTTTTACAGAGGTTTTAATAGAATTTATTTCTTCGAAACTAACTATAATTTCATTAAAATCAAAGAGCACAGATCCATGTTCATAGTTTATAATATATAAACTTAGTGACGGTAATGTTTGAAACGCGGGCGATAACTTGAAGAGTTCTTGAATTTCTGAGCGTCACGACTGATGCTGGCACAATCTCTATTTTGTGATGTAGAGGTGGAGACTTGGCAGTTACTGCCCCCACCATCCCTTGCCAAGTCGGGTCATTGCCTGCTCCAACTAATTAGAGTCAGGGCGGGGCCAGTCATGCAGTCTTGTACTCTGGTGGTATTCTCCAACCCCGGTCGACCGTGATCCCCTGAGAGAAAAAAAAACAAAACAAAGAAAAACATGTAGATAAATGTAATGAATAACCTTCTGAGATTTTTTTTTTATTTTTAGACTTGAGAAAAACAAATTTGTTGCAGGTATTTTCAACACTTGCTTTTGTACGTTATTACTGATACCATCTAATCTGTATATGCACGTATTTACTATTAATTTCATGTAGAGGCCGAAGCAAAAAAAAAAATCAAATCACTTACTTAAATACCTCACGCACATGATAGAAGCGCCCATAAAAGTTCTTTTAACTCAAGAGTTCTTCTTCTGACATTTATAAATCGTTTGTGTTCAAACTTCTTAGACTTTTTAATTTAAGGGGCATTTTATAGATTGTAATTTTTTTTTATGTTTTATGAGTTGGTTTCTTTGTTACGTATATCTTTAGCGCTTTATTTTCCTATACATCTAATTTAAATATTATTTTTAAAGAGAACCAACCAGCAACCCGTCGTAAAACGGGAAAGTTAGGACTGGTGAAACACGATATTCAACCAAGAAATTTTAATCGCATCCCTTCTACTTTGAAGGACACAAATCGTATTTTTTTTTAATCTATTAGTAAATCTGAGAGCTTATAACGCAAAAAAATCTGGTTCCGATACCCGTGGTTAGCACATCACAAACAGTCCATTTTTTAATATTGCCCCCCCCCCCAGTGGCACAGCGGTATGTCTGCGGACTTACAACGCTAGAAACCGGGTTTCGATACCCGTGGTGTGCAGAGCACAGATAGCCCATTGTGTAGTTTTGTGCTTGACTTCAAACAAACAAAATTTTTAATATTGCGCTTAGAAACGAACGAACAAACTTTTATCGTCCCTAGTAGTTCATCGGTAAATCTGAGGGTTTATAACGCTAACAATTGGGTTTCGATACTCGTGGTGATCATAGCACAAATAACCCATTGTGTACCTTTGTGCTAAGCAACAAACAACATTTTCTCGCCATCTAGTAGCTCATCGGTAAATACGATGGCTTATAGTGCTAAAAGTCAGGTTATGTATGATACTCGTGGCGGACACAGCCCAGGTAGCCCATTGTGTAGCTTTGTGCCAAGTGCTACTTTTCCTCTGGTCAATAGCTCAAAACTAGAAACAGGTTTACCTGGACCCTGGGGATATCTGGCTGCTTATACCAGGAGGATATTTCCAATTTTCACACGTGATACAAGCAACGCGCCTACCTGCCAAATTGTCCCCCTTAGCATGACAGCGATAAGTTTACGGACTTGCAACGCTAAAATAAATTCGATGATCGGTTCACTATGGTGGACAGAGCAGCTAGCCCAATGTGGCTTTGCTCTAAAACAAACAAACAAACTAACTAACAAATGAACTCACAAAATTCGGGGAGGTTTTAGTTCAAACACATTTTCTCTCTTCTCCTGATGAAAGCGGTAAACTTGGAACTTATAATACTATAAAAATCAGGGTTCAATCCTTGCTTTGAGCATAACGTAAGTAGTCCATTGTGTAGCTTTGAGCTTAATTCAAACAAACGAACTGAACATAAAAGTATATTAACAGTAATGTTGGTAAGTGGTTTGCAAAGTAACATTTAGCATAGCAGTAATGTTGGTAAGTGGTTTACAAAGTAACATTTAGTATAGCAGTAATGTTGGTAAGTGGTTTACAAAGTAACATTTAGTATAACAGTAATGTTAGAAAACGTTTTACAAAGTAACATTTATTATCACAGTAATGTTGGTAAGTGGTTTACAAAGTAACATTTAGTATAACAGTAATGTTGGTAAGTGGTTTACAAAGTAACATTTAGTATAACAGTAATGTTGGTAAGTGGTTTACAAAGTAACATTTAGTATAACAGTAATGTTGGTAAGTGGTTTACAAAGTAACATTTAGTATAATAGTAATGTTGGTAAGTGGTTTACAAAGTAACATTTAGTATAACAGTAATGTTAGAAAACGTTTTACAAAGTAACATTTATTATCACAGTAATGTTGGTAAGTGGTTTACAAAGTAACATTTATTATCACAGTAATGTTGGTAAGTGGTTTACAAAGTAACATTTAGTATAACAGTAATGTTGGTAAGTGGTTTACAAAGTAACTTGTAGAAGTAACAATAATACTAGTAAGCGTGAAAGAGGTAAAGGCAGGTACCATAGGATTGAAAGTTAGCTAATGTAACTCGTCTTTTCAAGGGAGGTAATAAAAATTGTCCCAGTAATTATAGACCCATTCGTCTTACATCAGTTGCGGGAAAAGTTTTGGAAAAGTCTGATAAAAGATTATTTGCAAATTCATTTAGCAAAGCTTAGCATTTTATTCGATAGTCAACATGGTCTTGCTAAGCGAAAATCTTGCCTTACAAATCTTTTGACATTCTTTGAAAAGTTACTGCTTATATAGATGGTGGGTAAGAGTGTAGAGTTGGTGTATCAGTATTTTAAGAAAGCATTTGACAAGGTGTCACATAAAAGACTCGTAAAAATTATCTCAATGGGTAAGTTGGCTAATTCGATAGAAGTGTGGCTCAATGGAAGAAAGCAAGCAGAGGGTTGTTACAAATGGAGTTCAGTCAAACTGGATTAACGTCACAAGTGAGGTACCTCAGGACTTAGTGTTAGAACCTTTGCTCTGTTTGATTTACATCAAAGACATAGATGAAAGAATGGTCAATAAACTACTTAAGTTTGCTGATGATATTAAGGTCTTGGGTGGTGCTAGCTGTGCAGAGGATGCTGCCAATTTACAAAAGGATTTCGATCACTTAGTGAGTTTGGTAAATAAATGGCAGATGAGTTGTATTTATAATAACTATAAGAATAATTTAGATGGTAGTAACCTTAACAGTATTATTACAGAAGAAAGAGATCTTGGTGTAATAGTTGATCAGTCTCTTAAGCCATCCAGCAGTGTGCTGTTGCTAGTGGTAGGGCCAATAGGATTTTAGGTTGTATTTACAGAAATAATGAATATAAGTCTAAAGAGGTTATAATGTCATTGTATAGGTCACTGGTTAGGCCACATTTTGGAGTATTGTGTTCATTCTTGGGCTCATTACCTTAAGAAAGACATTGAATTTTTGGAACGGATTCAGAGAAGGGTTACTAAAATGGTGCCTAGGATGGAGGTGTTGTCATACGAGTAGAGGCTGAAATCTCATTGTTTCTCTTGAAAAAAGAAGAGTTAGGGGATCTG
>NW_013671161.1:47744-51329 GCF_000517525.1 Limulus polyphemus
GTAGCGTTGGGAAACAACCCCAATGTTGACAAACGGTTTAGAAAGTAGCGTTGGGAAACAACTCCAATGTTGACAAACGGTTTAGAAAGTAGCGTTGGGAAACAACCCCAATGTTGACAAACGGTTTAGAAAGTAACGTTTGGAATCAACTCCAATGTTGACAAGCTGTTTAGAATTAACATTTTAAAACATCTCCAATGTTGACAAACGGTTTAGAAAGTAGCGTATAGAAACAACCCCAATGTTGACAAACGGTTTAGAAAGTAGCGTTTAGAAACAACCCCAATGTTGACAAACGGTTTAGAAAGTAACGTTTGGAAACAACTCCAATGTTGACGAGCTGTTTACAAAGTAACGTCTATAAAAAATGATTTACAAAATGTAATTTCATAAACAGGAAAAGCGGCTACGTCACGCCCCACAGCGGCACGTGCTTAACTTCAAAACCAACAAACAAGACTACGACACAAACCAAGTCCACATTTCTCAAATTCGCGCTTTTCTGAAATATCATTATTAAATATTCTACAAAACGGTCGTAAAGCTCGCAATGTTTATGTTTAAGTCCATCACGGAATTATGGGTTTATTTGTGCTAGTTTTCAGTGTTTAAAGACCGTAATATTATCTCAACACTTTCAATCTTATTCTCATTCTTAGGTACAGTAATTGCTTTAAGAAAGCTTTATTCAACCAATTAAATGATTTACAGAAATATGTTTACGTTACTGCTAGAAAAACTCCTTCTTTTTTGATTACATTCTAAGTTTATATATTTTAAAAACTTCCCGTTCTTCCACTTCCGTTACTCTGATAACTTTAACAGTGTTTACTTTTTTTTTATAATGAATTAACTAGTAGATAGGATTTTGGTATTTTTGTTATATTTTATAAAAAAAAAATGGTTTGACATTTTTGTTATATTTCATATACAAAAAAAAAATTAGTAACTAACTCGAAACTCTTTCAGCTTGCTTTGTTTGTTTTTGTATTTCGGGGAAAGCTACACGAGGGCTATCTGCGCTAGCCGTCCCTAACTTAGCAGTGTAAGACTAGAGTGAAGGCAGCTAATCATCACCACCCACCGCCAACTCACTCTTGGGCTACTCTTTTACCCACGAATAGTGGGATTGACCATCACATTATAACGCCCTCACGGCTGAAAGGACGAGCATGTTTGGTGTGATAGGGATTCGAACCCGCGACCCTCAGATTGCTAGTCGAGTGCCTTAACCACCTGGCCATGCCGGGCCTCTTTCAGCTTGCACTCTGAGCTGTGTCTTTGTTTATAGTTGTAGATTTTGGTGTGTGTGTGTGTGTGTGTTTTTTTTTTTTACCATTAAAGTTTTATTTACATTTTTTGTTTAACCAGAAGAACTGTGAATACTCTACTCACAAAAGAAATACCTTGCATATCTATTCGTCAACTTAAAGATAATTCCAAGTTAAAGTAAATATTTTACGTTTCCCAAGTTAACCGTTAACTGCATATTCCTGTATAAAGTCTTTCGCTTATACAATGCCTTGATGCTCAATCAATAAAGAACGTTTATTCAAACAGGCCAGTTTCACAGGAACCACATTGAATTGAATGGTGGAGTGTTTATTACTGGAGACGTCGATGGAAATTTGCTCGAAGAAATAAATACAAGCGTTTTCCTTCCGGTGAGAGCTTCAGTGTTAATTGGTTAACATGAAAAAAAACAAACAAACACATGTACATGATTTCATCCGATGATGGAAAATTTTTAAGTAGGTATTTTTTTCTTTTTCATAATTTACGGCTTTCAAACAAACACATGTACATGATTTCATCCGATGATGGAAAATTTTTAAGTAGGTATTTTTTTCTTTTTCATAATTTACGGCTTTCAAACAACACATGTACATGATTTCATTCGATGATGGAAAATTTTTAAATAGGTATTTTTTTCTTTTTCATAATTTACGGCTTTTCATGTACATGTGTTGTTTGCCTTGCTGTTATATACATGCCAAATACAAACAACGAAGTGAAAACAGATTGTAACGGTATTCAACTGGCCTGATAGTTTGGTTAAAATAGAGTCGTAGGTTCGAATCCCGATTATGTCTCAGAGTGCTTCTTAAAAGCATTTGTAAAATAAAAATTTCAACAGTTTCCTGTCTCGATTAGCAACACTAAGCTATGTATAATTATATGTGATATAACAAGGCCTAAAAATATGTTTTTTGTTTGTATTTTCTTTTAGCGATTTATCCACCACGGGTAAGTGAACCCCAGATTTTATCGTTGCAGGTCCGTAAACTTATCCCTCACCCTCCAGGGAACGGAGTACTTGAAGAGATTGAATCTCATTATTTCAGCAATCTTACATACATCCGCGTTGAATTTTTAATTGGTATTTTTTTTTATTCTTAGACATTCATTTTATCACATCTGGTCATGTTCGTAACTACGGTTTTTCACTCATGGTCTTTAAGCTAAAATAAAAATAAAAAAAAAACATTGATGATTTTGCTAATTTTTTTCTTGGAGATTATTTACTTAGACTTACTGAAAGAACCATAAGGTACAGAGTGTACATCTCTTTTTTTTTTTACCTTCCGTTTATTAACGTGATTTCAAAACTTATTTTCGATAAAATGTGACGAAAACTAATTAATCTAAGTATGAAATATTCAAAATTACACGTGTCAATGTGTTATTTAAACTCGAATATAAATACATAGAATTTCAAAGTTACAAAGAAAACGACACTGAAAGACAACAACTGGTAGTAAGAAATTTACTTACTGTAACACTTTCCTTTAGCAACGACCTGGCATAACCTGGTGGTTAGGGTGCTCGACTCGCAATCTGCCGATAGCGGGTTCGAATTCCTGTCATACCGAACATGCTTGCCCTTTCAGATGTGGGGGCGTTATAATTCACGGTCCATCCCACTATTCGTTGGTAAAATATTAGCCCAAGAGTTGGCGGTTGGTGTTGTTCACTAGCTGCCTTCCCTCTAGTCTATCACTCCTAAATAAGGGACGGCTAGTATAGACAGCCCTCGTTTAGCTTTGTGCGAAATTAAAGAAATAACCTTTTGAACTTCTTAATAGTTGGAGTTATTTTCAGAATTAACTAGTAATGTAAATTATAGACAGTCAGCTTTATTCTTTGCTGACTTCATAGTAAATATTGGTTGTTGGAACACAGTCAACTGACACCATAGTAAATATCGGTTGTTAGAACACAGTCAACTGACTCCATAGTAAATATTGGTTGTTGGAACACAGTCAACTAACTCTATAGTAAATATTGGTTGTTGGAACACAGTTAACTGACTCCATAGTAAATATTGGTTGTTGGTACACAGTCAACTGACTCCATAGTAAATATTGGTTGTTGGAACACAGTCAACTAACTCTATAGTAAATATTGGTTGTTGGAACACAGTTAACTGACTTCATAGTAAATATTGGTTGTTGGAACACAGTTAACTGACTCTATAGTAAATATTGGTTGTTGGAACACAGTTAACTCACTCTATAGTAAATATTGGTTGTTGGAACACAGTCAACTGACACCATAGTAAATATCGGTTGTTAGAACACAGTC
>NW_013671161.1:52284-59828 GCF_000517525.1 Limulus polyphemus
AAAAATAAAATAAACAAAATACATACGCCTAACAATTTGATGAACCCTTAATAATATTTATTTGTTGATTATTGTTTCTTGTGTCTTCCTTTTTACTGACAGTGACGGTTTTCACAAGCCACTGCTTCATCTCAACTGACAGAGACTGGTCTTCATAAATTTTCGGGTTTTTTTTTTTCCAACTAATGTTCCGATAAAATACGTATATATCATGAGAGATTAAATTCATGCAAGGGTCGGAAACTAGGAGTGGTGGGTGCGGAAGCGCCCTCTGGCTTAAAGCACGTGCGAGCTGCACACAGCTGGTGGTGTTTGAAGAAGAGTCTTCATTTGCACTGTTTATCTTTTATGTTCCATGTTTGTCGATAGTCCACGCAAATCTATACGAGTACAAACAGATTCTTTAAATATATAAACTCAATATAGTTTACTAGAAGTTTACCGTAAGAAAATATGGCATTAACCTCTTAAGAAAAAAAATAAATAAAGGCGTTGGGTAACCTGATTCACTTTCTGGTCTGCCTGCTCCCAAGGTTTTATGTCAAGCTTGTTGTAAACATTTATAGCAAGGCCTGTGGTTGAAACGTCTTTTGCTTAAGCAGATATAAAAGCGTGAAGATACGGGATTCGTTTTATTAACATGTTTTAACGGGTCAACCGAATGCACGGTTTCCATCAAGAATTATAATTTTCATCGGTGGTTTTCAACCTCCCCCCCCCCCCAATATAAAAAAACGTTCCATTTTATTTAAGAGCTTATTACTACTCTACTTAATGTGTATTGACACTGACGATTGAATATTTATTTATAGAGGGGTGCTGAAATTTTATTTTTCGAGCTTGTTCTCGTCATTGTGCATAAATTGAAACAAACAATCAAGTACTAAAAAGAAAAGCAACAATATATATATATAAATTAGTCTAGAGGGCCGTACTTACTTGTGTAATATGTGTTTTAATGGCTACAAATGGCAGTTTCTAGAAATACGAAAGAAGCCGAGATTAGGAAATAATCTTCAAATGATATGTGACGGATTTATTATTTTATATTTATTTTGATATCGACGTTTATTTAGATTAAACTTATATTTAGAAACACACAGAGCTTATACTGTTAAATGTGTATTGCGAAAACTCCCGCCTATTCTCTAAAGTTACAGAAGATTCTCGAGTGTAAGAATCAACAATATATGTGTGTGTACGTAAACACTTAATGTAGCTTTTTATTGTTACGCAATCTGAATTTGCTAGAAACTCTCCACACGCATATAAATATAACCAAAGCGACGCGAAAATGGTATCTATTATTAGTTTGCTATAGTCAGTGTGCTATAAGCTTTGGAAACTATAGCTGTGGTTGTTATGACGCTTATCAATCGGAAAATTTCAGTTATTTGACCAGGAAAATTTACAAAGTTTGAACATTACAAATCATTTAACTTCAGTGGATTCTCATTGGACATTAGTATTTTTATGAAAACATTACCTACCGTCACCGGTAGGAAAAATATCGGCGTGTGATCAGCGAGAAGGACAAAGCTAGCTAGCTTCCCGTTAGGCGAATTTTTCCTACGTCAACTCGTAATTAACTCGCTCATCGTGAACCCTCGAAAAGATATTGTTACATCTCTGTGTTCGTTTGTTAATTTTCCGTATAAATTCTTTCCGATGAACTTCGGCGATACAAATCTTTTCTCAAATAAAACTAGTTTATTCTTTCTCAATTCAACTTTGCAATACACTTAATTTTCACAGTCACCTTAACTCAAACACACGCTATAATTTACAACGAACGATTCACGCACTTTACTCACTACCGCGCTTGACTCAATTGTCCGTCTATATCTTCAATCTCTCTGTCTGCTATACAATTCCGATTCATTGTCTGGCGCACTTATATACAAGATTAGAGGGCGCCTAGCAAATACTGGATTATTCGTGATGTTCCCCGATCTTTCTAGAACTCATTACGCGTTACCAGCGTCACGTGACTTCCGCTGTCGTAACAATATCAAGAAAGTTCCAGAGTAGCAAGAAGACTTTATATTGCTTGTAAGTTTGTAAAATTTTTGTTTTTAAATCATTGTTTGTAATAACTATTTGTAATAATTGTTATAGTATATTGTATTGTTGTTTGTATATTAAAAGATATTTGTATTAAAAAAAGAGAACAGTGTGTATCAATCTTGTTGGCAAATATCATAAATTGGATATATATCGGCATATATTTAACTACTAAATTTAAATTACCATTTAGCTCGGTTTCACACCATTCGAAATTGTAATACGTAATAGATGTTAAAGGGACGTGTTATATATCAAGTGTTAATCTTTTCTCTAGTCAGAGTGGTAGTATTGTTAACGCAAGTAACTGAGTCTTGTATGTGTTTTTTCCAAAACTCCCTCTATATTGACTAAAAGTTTGTTTCAGAAATTCACTGAAAACTAACAAGAGCTATCTTTGCATAATTTTAAACTGGCAGGCTAGAGAAGTTTTATCTCCCATCATTTTGATTATACAAACTAATCACTAGGCCTCAATCAGCCCCTGAATAAGTGAAAGCTAAGTTTTATCTTCCATCATCTTGATTATACAAACTTATCACTGGGCCTCAATCAGCCCCTGAATAAGTGAAAGCTACGTTTTATCTTCCATCATTTTGATTATACAAACTAATCACTAGGCCTCAATCAGCCCCTGAATAAGTGAAAGCTAAGTTTTATCTCCCATCATTTTGATTATACAAACTAATCACTGGGCCTCAATCAGCCCCTGAACACGAATCTCTATTAGCTAAGTTTCGTTGTTTCGATAATCATAAAGCGGCCATTTGTGTTATCATTTATACCACCCAAAACAAACTAGTGCGAATTTTCTTTGTTTGAAAACTATTGGAATATTTGATCCAATTGTCTTCAGAAGAATAAAAATGTCTCTACGTTTCTATGACGAACCGACTCTACGGTCTTTATAATTTACTTATATGCAGTAGTTCGTCAAGGGTTACATTCAATAAATCTATTGTTTAATCTGTTCACGTTTCAACGGTCAGCTAAAAAAATTTAAAGTCATAATTAATGAAATTCAAATTAGTGTCTAAATAAACGCCAGGTTCATCAAATCTTTTTCTCAACGTTTTGATAAATCTTACTAATTCCTCACAACTAACCTCTCGTTTGTTAAATCTTCTACAAGCCCTAATGTATCATTAACATTCATTGTTACTGAACTTTACGTCTGACATAATAAATATATCGTTTAAATACTGATGTGATATATTGTCTTCCCTTTTACGAGTGTTTCTCACAATATTTACGGCTGCTTTCTTTGCAGTGATAAAACTCGAAAAGTATATTGAAAACAGTCAAGCTGGGTCGTTTGTTTTGCACGGTTTTCAAGTCACCCAGTTTTATTCTTATGAAACAAATAGTGGCCTTTCTCCATGCCCACGTCAAAGACTCGTCAAATTAACGTCTTCCACTTAGCAGATCCTGTCTTTGATCCCCCCATCATCAAACTCAAAACCTCTAAATAAAAGAATACTCGCCCACCATTAAACTTTTAACAGTCGCCATTATATAGCGATTCAAAGTCTGACCAGTGCAGCGAGTTCGTAACTTAAAAAGAAAACGTCTTACAGTTCCAGTTAACGTGTTTTGTGACTTCTCTCGTTAGTGTTTACTCACCGGGAATCTTTTACCACACTTTTTTAGCCGTGAAAATCTTTTTATTTTATTTCTGGTCCACGAAATAAAAAAAACAATTATATATATATATATATTTCTGATAGATTAGTATGGTCACTTTGTCTTTCCACTTGGCTCGAGAACAAAAAAAAAAAAAGAGTAGTTTGTTTTTATATTAACTTTTTCTCGGTCACACGTTACTTGCTGACCAGGTTATCGTTTTCACCGTGGTTTATGTAGGTATGTAGATTTGAATATGTGATTAGCTGCACAATGACCAGGCTGCGGATCGGGAGATCTAGAGTTCGAACTCGCAAAATGCCTAAAAATACATCACACGCATTCGTCTATGGCTGTGTTATAAAATTGACAGTTAATCCTGTTATCTAGAAGTAGCTGTGAAGGGGGCGTGTGGTGTGCTGCTTACTGGTCGCCCCTTCCTCTTTGGTCAGCGGTTTTGAGTTGTGGACAGCTATCTCTAAGAGCCTCGAGTTTCTGACCTGAGCCCTTAATCCATGCATCCACAATGTGTCGCTCAGATTTTTGCGACCACTAATAGTGACGTTTGTTTAATTTTTAGAATTCCACACAAAGTTACAAGAGAGCTACCTGCACTAGCCATCCCAACTTTAGAAGAAATAGACTAGAGGGAAAGCAAGCCAACACCATCCACCGCCAACCGTTATGTTACATTTTGCAACAAATAATGAGATTCGTCGTCACGTTATAACGCCCCGATGGCTCAAAGGACAAGCATGTTCGGTGACGGGATTTGATCCCGCGACTCACTGATTGCGAGTCGAGCGTCCCCTAACCATTAGGTCATGTCAGGCCTGCAGTGAAGGTGGTGAGAATCATACCTCTCTCTTATATGTGTATAATTTATGAAGTGAAAGGGTAAAGTTATGGCCTGGTGGTTAGGGCGCTCAGCTTGCAATCTGAGGGTCGCAGGTTCGAATCCCCGTCGTCGCCTTTTCAACCGTAAGGGGGAGGGTATTATGTGACGGTCGTTCTCACTATTCGTTGGTAAAAGAGTAGCTCAAGAGTTGGCGGTGAATGGTGATGACTAGCTGCCTTCCCTCTAGTCTTTCACTGCTAAATTAGGGACGGCTAGCGCAGATGCACCCCCCCCCCCGTGTATCTTTGCGCGAAATTCAAAACAAACCAAACCTATACGAAATCGCACTGGATATCAAGCTGGAATGATGAAACTGTAACTGGCATATCCTAATATATTATCTGCACATGAGAACCTGGTCGGCCAAGTTGTGATTAGTAATTTCATGTGTATCATGTTCTTATCTCAAGGTGTTCCACCAGAGTTTCGAGATTAAACTTGGAATCAATACTGTGGTAATAAAAGGCACGTTACTGTAGTTTATCATGAACATATTGCGCTTTGCGGGTTTCTTTTGTTTTCATTCTCCAGCCAAGGCTGAAAATTAGTGGTTAGTTAATCACGCTGTTCTGCTTTGACTTCCACTATGTATAGCAAGCAGTTCGATAAGCTTCGCTACAAACTTGATCAACGTACACACAGCATGTTAACACCTGTTTGCCTTCAACTCTAGATACACGTGCTCTCTGAAGATAAATATGACCATCAGGGGACGATTTATATGGCCTGTGACGTAGTCTTCGATTAGGCAAATTCTTTTACTGAAACACACTTCATGTATTGCCTGCTAGTAACCTCATTAGCATTTTATATTTATTGCAAAGCTATTAAGGCTATTAGCTGTAGTCTCTAATTTTGAACAAGTAGCCAAAGTTTCAGAAGCAATGAGCAGCACACTACTGCCCATAATCTACGCTAATTGTTTGCCTGTCACTCTTGTAACGCATTCACAGCTTAAAGTAGAGGGAACACTTTTTTTTTGTTTGGTTTTGTACAGATTCGAACCCGACTCTCCAGCTCGGAAATCCAGAGATCTACCAGATGGCCAACCCGCGACTGCCTTCTGATAACCAAAATGGCCGCTAACAAGTAAAGTTCTGGTGATAAATAAAATAAAGTGTTCTTCTGTTCATGACTGTTGCAAGCTAATCAACCTTCCACTGACACTTAGAGATTTAAAGGTAAGAAAGTTAAAGGCAGCTGATACGGTTTGTCCTAGCGAGAAATATTGAAAAGAGACAAACATAAAAACTACAGAATACACAGATACATGAAAAGATCGTTGAATTTTGAATTTGTGAAATCAAATACAAGAAAAGGTAAAACATATGAATCCTTCTGTGATCTATAGCAAAACTCTGATATTTTTACCCTTCGAACATCTTTTCTTAATTCTAAGTCAGAAGCGATGGATATCCAAACGCGTGGAGTTGACCTATAGAACTATCAAAATCGTGTGTTACTAACGCCATTTGTTTTTAAAACCTTCGTTCTAACAAGAAATATAATTAAAACGATGGCAAGTTAAAAGTGCTGATAAGCAGAATTACAAGTAAGGGGTCATTATGAAATTTCGTGTCAATCTTTTTCTCGAATGGCCTATTTGACTGTGAATCTCACGATCATCGTCCGAGTATACCATTGAAAAAATTCGCCTTCCACACATTGGGGCCGCGGAGGCGTTATAGAATCAACAGTCAGATCTCGTTATTCCCTCTAGTCGACAAATAGCTGAAATAAACGCGATTTTAATAGATACAATATAACAAATAATCTAGCATTGAAGAAGATTCTTGGCTAAAATAAACTGACCTCGGTATTTGGTTATTACAATTGCTTTTCTAATAACAATGCTGATATGTCAGATATATATGATTATATAACCAGAAAGGTACTACTAGATCTTTCTGTCTTGTCCATCCTTGTATATGATTATATAACGAAAAGGGTACTACTAGATCTTTCTGTCTTGTCCATCCTTGTATACGATTGTATAACCAGAAGGGTATTACTAGATCTTTCTGTCTTGTCCATCCTTGTATACGATTATATAACGAGAAGGGTACTACTAGATCTTTCTGTCTTGTCCGTTCTTGTATATGATTATATAACGAGAAAGAGACTACTAGATCTTTCTGTTTTGTCCATCATTGTATATGATTATATAACCAGAAAGGTACTACTAGATATTTCTGTTTTGTCCATCATTGTAGATGATTATATAACCAGAAGGAGACTACTAGATCTTTCTGTCTTGTCCATCCTTGTACATGATTATATAACGAGAAGGGTACTACTAGATCTTTCTGTCTTGTCCATCCTTGTATACGATTATATAACGCGAAGGGTACTACTAGATCTGTCTTGTCCGTTCTTGTATATGATTATATAACCAGAAGGAGACTACTAGATCTTTCTGTTTTGTCCATACTTGTATATGATTATATAACCAGAAGGGTACTACTAGATCTTTCTGTCTTGTCCATCCTTGTATATGATTATATAACGAGAAGGGTACTACTAGATCTTTCTGTTTTGTCCATCCTTGTATATGATTATATAACCAGAAAGGTACTACTAGATCTTTCTGTCTTGTCCATCCTTGTATATGATTATATAAAGAGAAGGGTACTACTAGATCTTTCTGTCTTGTCCATCCGTGTATATGATTATATAACGAGAAGGGTACTACTAGATCTGTCTTGTCCATCCGTGTATATGATTATATAACGAGAAGGGTACTACTAGATCTGTCTTGTCCATCCGTGTATATGATTATATAACGAGAAGGGTACTACTAGATCTGTCTTGTCCATCCGTGTATATGATTATATAACGAGAAGAAGACTACTAGATCTTTCTGTCTTGTCCATCTTTGTATATGATTATATAACGAGAAGGAGACTACTAGATCTTTCTGTCTTGTCCATCCTTGTATATGATTATATAACGAGAAGGA
>NW_013671161.1:60537-66834 GCF_000517525.1 Limulus polyphemus
GTTTATCTTGACATAGATTATGTAACCAAAAATTTCTGAATGCTCTAAGGTACAATTCTCCTTTTCCTTTGACTGGTTGTAATTTGATAATTCAAAAAAGCTATTAAAAGTAAAAGCCGAAGATGAGATGCCAGCTCGAGTTTAGTTTTAAAGTTTTCCTTTATTTACTTCTTCGCTAAAACTTACTTTTTTCTTTACTAGGCTTTACAGTTTGTACAATTAAAAACCTTCTAAAAATACTAAATCATGTTAAGAAAAAAACCAAGCTGGTTATGCAAAGTCTAATTTGGATTTAGTAGTCGTTTTTAATTTAATTTTCTATATCGTCTTTTTTTTTTTCAGCAAGAGAGAAAATTCTCTCAAAGTTTTGGGTGTTAAAAATTTCAAAATGTTTATAAAGTTATTTTGTACGTTTAATAAACATGTTGACTGCGTATGGTGTATGATATAACAAATCTATGTTTAACATTAAAAAAATATTGTAAAAAGATCTTACTCTTGCCATTGGTTAGTTTACACGTCGTAAACATTACTGGCTTAAATGATGTCAATAAATGTCATTTTCACTTCTTAAGGCTTCACAATATTACCGAGATAATGTATTTCAAACATCTTCCGCTAAGAATATTCAAATCGTTTCACATCACCCGCCCCCCAGTGGCACAGCGGTATGTCTGCGGACTTACAACGCTAGAAACCGGGTTTCGATACCCGTGGTGGGCAGAGCACAGGTAGCCCTTTATATGGCTTTGTGCTTAACTACAAACAAACAATAACATCAGCTACTTTCTGAAAAATCTCGTAGTTAAATCATTTACTTTGGCTGTTCGTCAATTAGGCCAACTTTTTAGTTTGTTATAAAAGCATAATCGTTGATGTTATAAGCCGCGTTTATTGGTTTATTGGATAGAAAACAAAATAATTATTACCAGAATTCCGTACAACACGATCCAATAGCGCTCATGGGCTAAAATATAGAAGAACAACCTGAACATGTAGTTAATTATACTGCCAGACGTAACATCGTGATTAGTGTGTTCGGCTACGGATCCGGAGGTCCAAGGTTCGAGCCCGAAATATGCCATTGAACGTATCCTCTGTACTTTGAACTCTGGGTGAATTATAATAATGTCAGTTGGTTCCCCTGTTCAATTCAGCTTAGTGGGTTCTGCCTACTGGTTGTAAACAGTTCGTAATTAAAGTTGGATAAGACCATAAAAGAGGCAGTGAGCCCTCCATTTTGATTAAGAGTGTCACGTTATGGGCTATTCTGACTGGTGGTCAACAGTTCATAGAGTGTCACGTTGTGGGCTATTCTGACTGGTGGTCAACAGTTCATAATTAGCGAACTTCCACAAGTGAATAAATTTCTCACTACGAAATGATTACAGAAAGAAAAACGCTGTTATAAAGGAAATAAAAATATTACATTGCAATGAAACGAGAAGTTTGACCAGATGAGCTCAAAAGTAACATAAGAACTTACAAAGAAAAACAACTTAAATAATTAATTTTACTAAAGTGAGACCGCACTAATACGTAAGGAAAATGCTAACAAAACTTATCGTGAGAGTTAACTGTCTGGTAGCTGAAGTAGCAGACTTAATCCACTCTATTTCATTTTCCTCAAAGCACGTGTATACTTTTTTTTTTTATCTTTACAGATATATTGCAGGGAGTCATCTTATTCTGAACAAGCTCTGTTCTCGTGTTTCCCGTATGTTTATATTTTTGTATATATATATCAAAAGTAGGTAAATACGCTTTTTAGAAATAAAGATTAGTTGAAAACTCGAGTCGCTTGTTAACAAAACTCGGAAAATCCGAGTTTTGCTATCGGCTTAAAAGAGTCTTTTTTTTTTCAGAGGTTTCATTTTAGACTTTTAAAACTGCATGTGTTGATATTTCAAACGAATACGTCATTTCAGACGCACGTGTGTATAAAAATGTTCAGATCTACAACGTTTACAGCTAAAGTACAGGAATATTAAGAAGTAAATGATTCGCGTTTATAAAAATATCACCGGGCCAGGGGTTTATTCTTCTGTCATCTCTGTTTTAAAAAATAGTTTATACATAACACCGTATCTATCATCTCTGTTTTAAAAAATAGTTTATACATAACACCGTATTTGCACTGTTTGCTCGCAGTACGTAACGTATGAGAGAAACAATGTCTGATAATCAATAATCCTTTCACACTTCGCTAATAGCGTGTGGCACATCAGTGTAGTAGTATTCAACTATCATTAAATATTTTCAGAGTTAAACCGTGGCATACAGAAGAAGTGTAATAGTACTTGATAATTATTACATCCTTTAACACTTTGCACACAGCACGTTTTCACACTTTGCACACAGCACGTTAGTGTAATAATACAGTCTTGGCCAACAATTGTTTGCATATTTTGTAACAAATAAGATCATTGTTATTAAGATGGAATACAAATACACTTATCGCTGTTAAACTGAGAAATCTCACTAGGAGGCGCTGCAACTCAGCTACAGTAGCTGGTTTAGGGTTGTTGTTAGCAATTTACTGGCTCAGTTCTGTCCAACAGTTCTCAATGGACTTTGCTTCCCCCCACCCCGATAGAAAGTTGGTGTATTCTATGAATGTGTGTAATAACATTTAATATCATGTGTATTGATTTGTTTTTTACCCCTTCATTTCATACAAAGTATTATGGGTTAGCTCCCTAAAGACACTGATTGTATAGTGTACAGAGTATTGACTATTCTAAATGTTACAGTCATCTAATGTTCACATATTATTGGATGGTAATTCCTGTTGCACTCTGTACTTAAGGTTTTTGAAGGAACACCAGGTTTCTGTAAGAAAGCTGACTTCAAGGGGTAATGATAACATGGTTTACGCAATTTTTTTTTCTTTAATTAATACTACTTATTACAACTTAGTGATGACATCGTGCACTGCCCAGAAACACATATTAATACTACTTATTACAACTTAATGATGACATCGTGCACTGCCCAGAAACACATATTAATACTACTTATTACAACTTAATGATGACATCGTGCACTGCCCAGAAACACATATTAATACTACTTATTACAACTTAATGATGACATCGTGCACTGCCCAGAAACACATATTAATACTACTTATTACAACTTAATGATGACATCGTGCACTGTCCAGAAACACATAGAGTGGATTTAGGTTTAAACTGACGTTAGCGATACAGTAGTTGAAAAGCTATCTCGACAAGAAGAAAGATGAACACTTTGGTGGGTTGGTCACTTTCTGGTTTGGTATCTTAGCGATGATTTCTTGCCTTGATTTTGGGGCTTGTTGGGTAAAGAAACGAATGAAATTGAGGGGCAATAATCTTTTAAAGTAAAATTCTATGTATTATGCCAATTGATTACCTTGGCCATCCCTACATGTAGTCTACCGGCTCTATGATAATTACTCCAACCATGTATGTATACGATAACATCAATATAGAACAGTATGCAAACATTTTGGCCAAGACTATATTTATCATAAAAATGTAACAATACTTAGCAGTAACAAAGTCCTACATACAGCACGTAAAATATGCAATTCTTAACCATCAAAATATCCTTTCAAATTTTTGGTACACCATGAAACAAGATGCACAAGCTGTGAAATATGTTACTCAAAGTTTATTGGACAGAAAAGCTCATGTAAATTGATCGGTTAATCAATGGTAATTCTTATTTGATATTATAAAACTTTACAGTAAAACTGTAAAAACTTGTTGTTTATTATTATGTTTAAAACACAAACATACAACTCACGATCATTGATCAGGTATTTTAAAGGATGCAAAAAATCATCGCTTATTAAAGAACTGATGTGGCTTTCTTAAGGTGAAATATATGAAATAATATAACAACCAAACAATACTGTTTGTATAGGTTTATTTCATGTTTCTGGTTGATTTTACTTGATATTCTGATCATTGATCAGGTATTTTAAAGGATGCAAAAATCATCGCTTATTAAAGAACTGGTGTGGCTTTCTTAAGGTGAAATATATGAAATAATATAACAACCAAACAATACTGTTTGTATAGGTTTATTTCATGTTTCTGGTTGATTTTACTTGATATTCTGATCATTGATCAGGTATTTTAAAGGATGCAAAAAATCATCGCTTATTAAAGAACTGGTGTGGCTTTCTTAAGGTGAAATATATGAAATAATATAACAACCAAACAATAATGTCTCTATAGGTTTATTTCCTGTTTCTGGTTGATTTTACTTGATATTCTGATGAAAAATAAAATTACATCCGACAAGGCTAAAATATGGACATTTTTTGAGCAAAATACTAATCTTTATCATCATGATTTTTGTGGTGTTCTATTATATATTTTCTTCCTCCGTCAGTTGAGACGAGACAAAAACACCAGATGATGAATGATGCTTTAAAGATTTATAATAATAATACATACGGCATCTCAAGAAGAAGAGAATCTGGCAACTACAACTTTACCTTGAAAGTAATCTCGAAGCAAGTTTAAACGCTGACATTCGTCAACAAAGACAAACCCCAGAGCCAAGTTGGGGAACAGATTGCCTTGGTCACGGCACAATGGAAGTTCCGGCGGAACCCACCAGAGAAACTCGGGCCTGTCATATTGTCAGACTTACTCATAAGAACTAGTCTCAGACAAAATATCAGAAAAGCTTTTTTTTCTTTATCATGTTTCTATGGTGACAGTGCGTGTGCTGGCAGTACGTCGCAGAAAAGTATGCACGAGGTTGAATCATAGTCATCAACATAAATGTATTTCCAACTGTTTGAGAATGAGAGGTTAATTAGTCAGTTTTGATTGTTTGTTAACAACTACAAAAATAACTTCCATTTCTACTCATATTTATTGTCGTGGGTTTAGAACGATAAAACCTTTCCACAAATCAAACTATGTTGGTTTTTTTGTCGTTGTTTTTTTTAGATTTCGGAATATTTAAATACTTGACTCGAGTTTCTTAAAAACGTTCAATAAACCTTGAAGCGCTCTGATTAACAACCAGTTTCCATTAATCCGAGGCTTAAGTAAAAGAGTATGAAAACTTTACCCCAGAACTTTTCGCGTGCATTTAGATTCCCCCCCCCATGATTTTAATCTACCGACAAAGGTCCCTCTGGAAATCTTTCCCTCTTCCATTTGTTAGACCCAATGATACAGCAGACGATATTCAAATACAGCAGACGATATTCAAATACAGCAGACGATATTCAAACACTGTAGGAAGTCTGTAATATTCATACAGGTAAGTATGTAAATAATTAATCAAGAGATTTTCTCTCCACAACTAAGAATTCTAATGATTACGTTTGCACTATGATAATAACCTTTGACCTTTATCAATGACGAGTCTGTGTCACGTGTGTGTCTATTTGAAAATATTATTCGTATACAAAATCTGCTTTAAAAATTTCGAGACTCCTAATCACTCTCGAAGTAGGTATGTTTTTCTCATCACAAAAAGCTAATTTTCACAGAAACCCCACTCTTTCTGAAGAGTTTCCGCCCCCTTCCCACGTTTTAACCGCACTTCTACAAATATATAAACAATTCAATCGTCTTGCTTACTCGAGACAGGAGGGGGATCCCAATTTCACGGGGTCAGAAAATTCTAGAGAATTACCCCGGGGAACGGAGCGGCTCATCTGTTATTATAAGATGACATTCAATACACACACACACACACAAGTCATTCTAAAAGAAGTACATGACAGAGCTTTGGGGTGAAATCTATACCATCCTTCTGGAAGAAATGGGAAAGTTTGTTTACTGTTCTTTCTCGAAGGAAAGTTAAGTTTGAATTTTAAAAACCTCCTTACGCTAAGATGGCATTTCGGGAGTCATTCTTGTGTATAAAAGTCAAAACAAAGTCGATGTTTTTAGTTCACTGTATTATAATTATATCTCTAGCAGCAAGAATTTTCTATTCCTTTATAACTAGTGTCATTATTGTGCTATTGTAATTTCAAGATGGAAGCTCAAAATTCATTTAACAAAAAAAAAAAAAAAAAAAGTTTGTTTGTCCGTCTGTTTTTGATTTTCGTGCAAAGTGCTTGATAATTAGTAGAAGTTTACATATGATGAAAAAGACCAGGAAATTACAATGAATAATGAGCAAGAAAATGACATCAGTATTATCGAATGTATTTAATTATCTGACACTAATCGTAAAAGCTCCTTTGGGAGAATGGGATATATTGTGAAACACCATGGTTCTATATGAAGTCTGAAAACAAAATTCAGACAGATGAGTACGAGATATATGCAG
>NW_013671162.1:0-2178 GCF_000517525.1 Limulus polyphemus
TTACAATTAAATCCACTACTTTTAGTCTTAATAGTACTGTTCTAGCTTCCTCAAAGTCATTGTTAGCTGATGTATCCCTTGCATGCAAAAGCTTAATTTCCAGTCTTAATAGTACTGTTCTAGCTTCCTCAAAGTCATTGTTAGCTGATGTATCCCTTGCATGCAAAAGCTTAATTTCCAGAGAATAACTTTGAATATTGCTGGTCTATTCCCAGAGAAAGAATGAAGTTAACTTATATGCCCATGGTCTGTGAATACTTCATAAAGTGGACCAAGGTTTATTCGTTACTCATTACGTCTGTCCAGTTTGTTGCTGACACATGGACAGAGTAATGTATGAACCAATTTGGTGTAGCTGAAGAAATCCTTCGAATTAGGAAGCTACCTTTAACAGCTAACTGTTCTCAAAGTTGTGAAAAGTGTTAAGTGTGGTGAAGATGTGAACTTCACCTTATCTCCCCAGTCTCTTGAGTTGGTATGCACATCCTTACTAAGTTTGTTAGCCTGAATTTCTAAGTTTACTAACCCAAACAAAACTGACTGAAATGAATACTTACCTTATGTCATGACAGTGTACCATACAACTGAATAAAGATGAACAGTCTGTTCACTGAATATGCTTATGTTAGGTCAGGAAGTTTATTTTTATGTAGATTTGATGTATGGTCTTCCACCTAGAAGATAGATTACACAGTATCCACATGAATATGTGGAGCATTAGTTGGCATGTACGTGAATTTTAGATAAAAAAGTCTATGTTGAATTCGTAATACTTATAAAAGACTGTTGAGTTTCAATATTTATATCCAGTGGCACATTACCAAAAAACAACATAGCTATTAATGTGTTATTTTTAGGATGTAGCCAGTCACCATGGTACTATTGCAAAAAATCTGAGATAGTCTGTCAATAGCTACTAGTATATGTGATGATTGATAAAAACTGAGATAACTTTATATGTCCATTTACATATATAAATATATGTGGGAGTTGTTACATGCATGAAGCTTTACACGTCAGTACTCATAAGTGTTCAATACAACAATGACTCATTTACTGAAAACATAGCAAATAGGCACTATTGGAATGAACACATTAGAATTTAATCTGAATGTTAAGAACTCGAGCTATGAAGTTAACTGTGGTTGCTGACCTGTGAAGCATTATTTGAAGACACAGCAGGCCTGTTGTTTTCATTAACGCTGGTGCGATAACATTTCAGTTTTAAAACTGAAATACTTGGAAGGTAGTGAATTTTATGAGGAAGATAACAGTAATGGCTAGACCCATGCTACACTTACAGGAAAATACTGTTTGAGCTGTTCATCCATAAGTGTTGGCAAGAAACATTTAAGTTCGTTTTGATTGAAATGTATTGTTTGTATTTTTTGTTGTCGTTATTAAACATAAATTCACACAATGGGTTATCTGTGCTGTGCCCAATACGGGTATTGAAACCCAGTTTTTAGTATTGGAAACCTTCAAACTTATTACTGAGCTACTGGGGAGGGGGAGGGGGCAATTGATATGCAAGTAAGAAGCTAAATTACCTGTAGAAAGCAATATTCACAAAGTAGAATGCAACAACAAATGTAAACTTGGTGTATCCAATGGTTTATTTATGAAAAACTCTCAATCATGAAGATTGAAATAATTTTTTAAAAAGTACAGTTTTCTAAATATTTTCTTAATATTCTTTCAGTACGAGACATTGTCATAATACATTATATTGTAACTGCATGTAGGGCCAGGGGCAAGAAGTAAAACCTCTGTAGGTTGTCTTTGGTTCCTCTTCTCTATGCTAAAATTGCATTTGAATGTGTCAAAAAGGAAACAAAATGTTGATGTTTTAACTGTATTCAGGCCAGTGGGCCACCTTCAGGGTCGAGAGGACACATTTGCGTATGGAATTTGAAAATTTAAGTAAAAATATTAGTTCCAACCTTATTCTTTACTTTAAAATATTTTAAAATTGGTATTTTATAATTTTGCCAACTTATTTGATGTAATTGGCAAAACAACATTAAAAAATATGTTTGAACTTTGATTTCTGTACAGTTCCCATGGGTATGCTAATAAATAAAGACTTTCTATATTTTTCTAGAATTTCTATACCCATCCCAAACTTATAGGTTTATATTCACCCTATATCCTGGTTCCTTTACAAGTATGCAATGT
>NW_013671162.1:2269-24084 GCF_000517525.1 Limulus polyphemus
GTTTATATTCACCCATATCCTGGTTTCCTTTACAAGTATGCAATGTAATATATTTTGTTTCAATGAAACTTTCCAAGAAACCTGTACTGAAAGGCTTTTATAATATCGTTATGATGAGGTTTTTTTCTTTGTGAGTCCTTCCAAATCATAAGGTAGAGATAATTCAACGTCCAGTCCATTAAAACGAAGTCAGTTTGTTTTATACCTTAATGTTATTACAAGCTTGAGCAGTGCTGTCTCTTGTAAGCTTAAGTTTTTAACCACTCTTAACTATACTACAACTATACAACGTAAAAATCAACTTACTTATACAAAGTAGCACGATAGCTGACACAGATTCATTCTTAAAACAATTCATTTTCCATCTAATTTCAACCTAACTCTAACTAACTTTTCATAGAATTTCGTTATATAATCTACATTTGAATATATTACAACTTTATGCCACATCCTTAGAACAAGACTAAATTTCATCCTTAGTTTTCAAGAAGTTTTAGGCCTATCTTAACTTCCTGAGCTTAATGTTATCATCAACGATCCACAGCTTCCTCCAGCTAACAAACAACATTAAAAAGATATAGCTTATAACACTACTACAGTCCTGAATTGTGATGTCCTTTGAACAAGCCTAATACAGAAAAAATAAACACTGTTCGAAGTTATCCATTCAACAAATCTATTAGTGTTTCTCTCTTTTGGTGTCCATGGTATATGGATAGGATGGTTTCTTGTTCCCGGGAGAGCTCTTTCTAGATTGATAGTTGGGTGAATCTACTAGTAGCTTCATCCCCTGATGATCATCTGGAAATTTTTTTGAGAAGAACTCTGGGCTCCTTAGCAAATTGATTTTATGATGAAAAGTTCTTATCTGGAGTTACCCAGCTCCCCATTCTCTCTTCAACATACTTCCATAGACAACCTTTGGCTTGGATCGCCTATCCTCCTGCAGCCTGTAGACCATAATTAATTATTTTTGGTACAGCATGTGGCCCCTCCAAGTACCTGCTTAACTTTTGAGTTTGTTTTTCTTGTGGCGGGTATTTTATAGCCATACCACGTCACCTAGATTGAATCCGGTCTTATCAGCATTAACATCATAGTGACTTTTCATTTTATCACTATCTTGGGTAAAGCCATGAATATCATCAATAGTGATCCTTAATCTCTCTCTGCATTTTCTGTATAAGACTTTTCTGAGTGATGTTTTTCAGATGAGAATACAGAGGGATCAATGGCACTAAGTTCTCTACCAAACATCAGTAATGATGGTATGTTGCTGGTATCTTCATGCAGTGCTGTAGAGTAACTCATCAGTAGCAGTGAAAGATCTTTATCCCACGTTTTCCGATGTTTCTTCACATAAATAATTGGTTTAACAGTGTATCTTTCCATCATGCCACCAGAAGATGGATGAAAGATAGTTGTATTTTTTGTCCCTAGGTTCTGACACATTTCTGCAAACAAATCCGATTCAAAGTTTTGTCCCTATCCAAGTGAAGATCTATTGGTACACCAAATCTTGAGACAACTTCACTGACGAGTTTCTTTGCAAGATTTTCTGCTTCATGGTTAAGAACAACATATGCTTTTGGTCATTTGGTGAAATAATTCATCACGACCATGATGTATCTATTCCCACTGTTACTCTGTGGAAGAGGACCAAGCACATAAATAGCAACTATCTTCAGTGTCGCTACAACAAAACACTGTTGTAATTGTCCATGCTATTTCTATAGTGGACCTTTATACTTGCAGAAGAATTTATATGTTTTACACCAATTCTCCGTAAAGTTCCAGCACCCAACCCAGTAGAATGTTCTCTTACTCGCTCTAGTTTCTTCTGAACACGTATTTAGCCATTGGAAGGTTTTGGAGGTGATGAAGTGCTTTAGAATATAAATACTCTGAAAGTATTAACTATATTCGTTTTTGTCCTCTGGTATCTTCTCATTTCTGGTGGAATAAGCAATCTTGTAAATATAAGGAATCCCACTGTGCCCAATACACTTTGATTTGGAGGCTATATGGAGCAACTGTTTGCAAAATTCTTGAGTCACTGAATATTTGGTTTTAAACTCTTATCTTTTGCCTGAGTATTGGACCAGAATCTAATAATCAATTATGAATGCTATGTCTTAGACTTTGCTATACTTTAGGTTGGTAGTATTTTCTATCCTGTGGTTTCCTCTTTTCACATATTTTTCATTACATTAATACATGGTCTTTGGGATAATATATCAGCATTTTTAAGGTTCTTGTGAGGGTGATGTACGTTACAAAACTTATATAGGTAGCACACAACTTTGTAGACATGGCACTTGATCATGACCATAATGTTAGCACTCTGCTCCTAAGAAAAATTGTAGGGCAAAAAGTTTCTGTTATCAGGATATTAAAGTTATAACCAAGACTTTTGGCACAATATTTCAAAGCAATTGGAACTTTTTACCATACATTTTCAATCTTTCAGATTGCCACTTACCATCAAATTCCTAAATCTTATAGCTTTGTCTTTTCTCAAGTTAACCAATTATGAGCAGTTATTTTCTTAATTGAATTATCAATACCCTACAAGCTACTCTAAGACACAGATAGTAATTATAACGAAAGCTGCTTTTTGATGATTTTACAAGTGTTACAGAGTATCATGCCCTTCCAACCACTCTAACAGATGGCCTTGCTTTCATCTCAGTGGAGTCTATGGATAAAAACACATTACTCAACGATGCTATACACTTGCGGGATTTCACTGAGGGTGCTGAAAGGCTAGCCATCAAATTTCTGGAGCCAATGCAATCCACTATCACTTTAGTTCAACACGTTGTGCAGACTGATCAATAGTTCAGCTGGACCAATGATGCCAAACCAATGGGAAACAGAGTGGCTCTCGATGCAATGATGTAGATGTTGGTGGAGAATACTGGTTTTCCATTATTGTAGGTGCAGATTATAAAGATTTGATTTGATTGGGAATTTGTGGCCAACAGGGAGTGCTAAGTCCTTGAAGACTTCAGGGCCAGCCTGACAATAGAAATCAGCAATGCATCTTAATACATGGCCTTACAATGTCAAAAGCCAGGCCAACTCCTGGAATCCTATGTTTGGTTGTGAACAATAAGTCCTGAGTGTACTGGCTCTTAGCACATTCTCTTTGAATTTTGCTTCTATGAAACTTAGAGATTTAAGCACAGGCAAAAAGAATGAAGCCACTAGGTGAAGAACAAGATAGCCAGAAAGATTTTGATCTTAAATAATAAAATTCAAGGTGCTTTAATCAGAAGTTTAGCCAAATGTGTAGGTTCTGAAACAGGGAGTTAAAACTATTACCTTAGTCAAATGACATTTCTATAGACTTATTTGTGTTCATGCATATAACACACAGAACATATATCCCTAATACTTGTGAATGTCTGTCTCCCCCAGTATTCAATGAATTTTCACTTGACCAACACACAGCTCTTTTGTCCTGTTATTATCAACCTAACAACAGCTAAAATAGCTTACCCTCTGACTAAGTCACATTACTTTTCACTAACATCTCACAGTTGCTTGACCAAGTGTCACAGGTTATGTGCATCTATGTTATAATCCTGAATCTGAGCCAGCTGAGCCTTACCTTGTTGCATGGTAAGGAGTCCCACTGCTGGACATGGGTTCTTTAGGTGCTCTTCCAGGAGCTTCTAATGGGTTAATAGTGGCACTAAGCAGGAGGTTGCTATAGCAAAAGAAGCTTTAGCTACAAGTGGACAGGTCTCATTGTGCAGAGACAATTTGTTGCCATTCTCATGATCATTTGATCCCACTAATAAACTGGCACATTCAACCAACAAGTTATTATGCTTCTGACCATTTCAGCCAGAAGCTCGATATTTTAATCGAATTATTGTTTATATATTTTAAATATTCCATATTATTAACTGGCTTCCCCAATAAGCAAGGAAAGAAAATGTACAGAATAACATTGGGTACCTAAAAAATAAAGAACAAATGGTTGATATGACATCTATAGCAAATACAGGAAACATGATATTTTGGCCATTTCATCTGAACTATCCATGTAAAATCATCATCAGTCGTAGTTGAGTAGGTCTTCTTTCATCCATGATGAGAATTAATATTCTCAAAATATTTAAGATAAGCAACTATCAGGCAAGGGAATAATATAAAGAGAAATTGTAAATCTGCCGAACAAGCCCATCTCCAACTGCTAGCCATAATTAGATGACGTCAAAACTCACAAGAACAACTAGAGACATTTGTAGGTGTTAATAAGAAGCAGATGGTAGAGGCACTAAAAATGTGTCTGCAAAAATCTGATGTCCAACTTGCTTGACCATTTCCATTGATGAGAATACAAAATGTTTAATGCATTAGAGGGCAGACGAAGACCAGGAAAAGCTTTTGAGTAAGAAGAGGTATGTATGTATGGGAAAACCAAACAAGTTTTATTAGACAGCTGACTATAAACAACCATTCAATAATTGAAGAAAGAAGTAATCACTAAGCCTCTATTAGTACACCCAACTCTTCAAGATCCACTATTTTAGAAACAGATGCCAGTGATTTTGCAGAGGGAGCAGTGTTACCATAAATACAACATGGGAAAGAACATGTGATTGCCTACTATAGCAAGGCAATGAATGCTGCAGAAAGGAAATAATGTACAACCCAGAAAGGGCTACTTAAGTGTTGTTTGAGCCCTATGTTATTTCCATTATTATTTTATGGATGAAAGTTTACGCTCGAGATAGATCATGCAGCATTATAGTGGCCAGATAGGAACATGGCGCCAAGAACTTCAGGAGTACAACTTTTAACCTCATGCATCTCAATGGACAGAACCACAGAAATGCCGACACATTATCCTGAAAACCACGCATTAATGAATAATGTAAACATTGTGAAAGGATAAAAGCATGACCAACCTAAGGTACAAAAGAGCATAGTCCAAGATGTTACACTCACATGTAACAATTACAAACTAAGTTTATCAAATACTTAACTGACAGATGCAATGGCTAAAGGTACGAGTTTGAAACCAATTATTCAGTTAATCAATAATAGTGCACAAAAATCCCCATTGCCAACAGTCACATCATACATTCCGAAGAACATGGTAGGGTTCAATACACCTACAAGAGGGAAGATACCAGGGACAATAAACAATGGCTACAGTTTTTACTTCCATCATCTCCACAATCTTCCAACAGCTGGACACTTGTGTGTTAAGAAGACAATGAAGAGCATACGAGAGAGCTTCTATTAAGTTGGGTGCCAAGAAACTGTAGAGATTTGAAGTAAATTGTGTGAACTATGCTGTTAGTGTTCAATAAATATTTGCAACATCCAAGTTCACTTGTACGTCTAAGATAAACTTCAAAACTAATGTAGACCTGACTTTCTAATCTTAGATTGGTGAACAAACATGCTAACTCACTAAATTAGAATAGCAGAATCTTGAAATGAATTTGTTGACAAGTTTTCTTGCTGGAGTTTATGTTTTAAGATTAATAACAGCATATCGACACCGACTCCCTCAAGTGTTGCTCCAACACAATACTGCTGTAGCTGCCCATGCTGTTTCTTTCATAGGCCTTTAGAAATAAATTAATTCGTTATTATTACGTGGAATAGACTTGGCATTAATTTTATAACAGTATAATGCAGAAGCAAAAAAAATCAAAACTTGTATGAATCAAAAGATAGTAATTCAAATAAAGAAGTTGTTCTACTTTTATTGCAAGTTTAGAAGCAGGTGTGAAGTTCTAGAATAAGAATAAAAGTATTAATTAGGGAGCTGGCTAAATTGGATACGCTTATATAATTTCTCTGTGAAATTATTTTCAGTGGTTATATAAAAACACAGAATCTTATTTTTTAAGTAATATGATAGTGTAACCAAGATACTTTTAAGAGAAATTATATTTTATAGTTATAATAAAGAAAAGTTCAGAATGTGTGCATATATTAACGGTGCTAAAATAAGAACATGTCTAACATCGTGGATCATGAGAATTGATTCCACATTTTGAGAGAATCAGTTTTATTTTATGTTGTTTAAATCACTGAAATTATTAAATGGGTATTTTAAGATTATGAAGTGACACAAGCACAATTCCATTTCAATACTTATTATTTTTTTATTGCAACATTATTATAGATTGATCACAATCAATAAACATCATATTCTATTAACATGCCATTAACACAATTATGGAATGCAATGTATTTCCCCCAAACAGTGTACATTTGATGATAACAATAATATGAAGAAATTAATTTATAGCATAATACAGTTGACAAAATTCACAATTAAACGTTATTAAATACTGCTGTGGATACCTTTTAAGACCATGAAACAAAATGTGCAGGCTTTGATTTCTTTTTCATGTGTTCTCTAGCATCTGTTTTATTTATTGTATAGCGAATATTCTTACTTTTATTTGTGTATTATCACCAGTTATTATGTTTTCACTTTAAACTAGCAAAAAAAAGTACTGAGAAAATGCTCATAAAACAAGAGTATAGAGCAATCATATAAAAAGAGTGTGAACTATAACTTTAATAAACCTTTGAGGGAAAAAAAAGTTTTGCACTGTATTTAAAATAGTTTTATATTTTCCATACATCAACTTCTTGCAAATTATTTAAATTTACTTTCTACTGTTAATCTCATGTTATCAGTTTCTATACTATAATTTTGATTTTGAAGCTATGTCTCAATAGTTGTATACAGTAGAGGTAACCAATTCCGTTAAATTTACTCCCAACCCTGCAGAGCTTCTGTGTATTCTTCTGGATCAATGAAGGGAGCATCAACAGACCTAGATTTAAAAAAGAAAACAACCATCTGTAAATTATCACAAGCAGAATTAATAAGAACTTTTATCTAGTTTGCATAAAATCACTGTAGCTAAACTCATGAAAGAAAAATACTTTAGTTAAACAAACATATATAAGAAACAATTTCTAATGAAAACAAAACAAAATAAAATATTTCTTCATATTAACCTGAATTCTAAACTGCTAGGATTAATTTTGTTTTAGGCTGAATATGAAGAACATAAATGTGGAATACAATACACTGAAAAATCTTTACCTTGTTGACTAACCTTAAAATAGCTGTTATATTCACAAGTACAAAAAGTAAAATGTTAAAAAAGCTAAACTAATAGAGAATTAAAGATTATATTTAACAATCAAAGAGTAGGGAAATTGTGATTAGTTTTTAGCTGTGTAATAATAATACATAAAATATATAATTATTAATTAAAGTAGTACAATGTGTTTATATAAATCTAACCGTTTTTCTAACATATTGAAGTCAGTATTACATACAATTAAAAACAAGTTAAGGGCTCATCCCACTGTAAAATCCTTAAATTTTGTTGTAATTCACACGTTTTTTCAAACATTGAAGAAGTAAGAATCTACTAGTCATTTGTAAGATACCTAATGTGAAATAAGTTTGAACTTTTATTCAACCAAAATGCCTACTATGTTGCATAAAAATAACATGGATATTGAAACTCAATACCAGAGAGTAAAGGTTTAAAGTTTAATTCTTTCTTCAGTAGGTTCATGGAGTTTCTTTAATTGATTCCCTTCATAAGTATACACTAAAATCCACTAAAGACCTATAATAATGTTTAAATAGGGACTTAATTTGGTACTTCAAAGTTTAAACACTTCTCTACCTTGAACATGTAAAAACTAATAACAGTCAGCAGTTTAAAAGTTTTATATTGTCTTTAATTAATATTTTTTCTTTGTAGTACTAAGCCATTAAATCTAATGCAGGTGAAATTAAGTTAGCTTTTCTAAAAATTAATTTTTCTCCTCTTCACTGAATAAACTATAAGTAAATATAACTAAGAATTTCATGGAAGTCATACTGCGACCTTCATTTAATCCATTCTCTATTTATGAAAGCTTTTTACCTATTTCTTTTGTAACCAAGATACACTATTTTAGCCTCTACAAGTGAAAAAATTACAAATTAATGAAATATAAAAAACATATAAAACTCATCAGTATAAAATGACATGATCTGAATACAGAATACACACAAAAACGTGATGTGGGACAACAAGATTAAATGGCCAGGGAAATTATATCTTAGTGTAGTTAAAAAGAAAACTTATGTCATTAATTGTTTGTTCATTTTCTGTTTCCTGGTGTAAGAGAATTTAGTATTTTATACTTTCTCTGGAAAGAGAGCATCTCCACTTCTATCTTTAGATATGAATATTTGTCAAATTTCTTTTTGGTGATCTTTCAGATTTTGGCTTCTTTTTTCTAATAACTCTGTGGTAATGTTATTAGCTAAAAGGTGGGTTAAATTTTCTTATGGGATTATATAGAGGCTGAGTTGCTCAAGTGGCGGAAATATAAAGAAAGGTGGTAAATCTTTTTCATATAACCACATCTATAGTGGAAAAGATGTGAACACTATCAGTTAACTGTTTTGTACAGCATGGACAAAGTGAACTATCCAATGATTGCAAGCTTTTCTGCCAGCAAAGATATTTTTAGAGATAAATTTGTGCTACTCAGGATAATATACATAGTGATCCTTCTGAAAATATATTAGGGAAGTCTATGGTAAACATTTTAAAAATATCTATTGATATTTTAAAATAAAGTTCTGTTAGTAATAAACAATATATTCTGTCAGATAAAAAAGACTGTTTAATGTAGGTAGCACTATTAATTAATTAATTTTGTGTTTGTAATTCACTGACGTCAAGGCTATCGAACATTGTGTGCAATTCATTGACATCAAGACTATGGAGATTTCAAGAAGTCTAAGTGGTAGACATATAAATAACTGCGACTAGATGAGCAGAGGAGAGTAAAAGCAAAGTCACGTGAAAGAGAAGTTCAGTCAGAGAAAAGTTAAAAAACGTCAAGTTAATCATCGTGGGAGTGAATGGCCTAATGGTTGATATGTTAGTGTGTGTGATTTACAGTTTGAAAGAGATAAGAAGAAGAATTTGTCTCATCAAAGGGTGTTCTAAACTAATTCAACCCTCCTGTGTAGACTTGGACAAAAGGCAGACAATTACTAGACATTCAGGATACAAGTGTGGTAACTCATGATAAAAATAGTTCGGCTAAAGCAACTGAATTGGCCTAAGCGGTCTTTTTGACAACAAGAAGAGAACTGTATAGTGTTTAAGATACAACTGTGATCTCCATAGTGTAAAGAATTTTTGTATATTCGTTTAACTTGTTTCAAATACATATATTATTTTAAAAACAAGTGGAGTGTGTGCTGTTCATTTATTGTCGAATTATCACCAACAAGTCACAGACATCTATTGTAGAAGAATCCTTGGTTCAACACAACCCCCATATATTTACATTACTATATATATACTACTAAAAAGTAAGTTCTTGACATTTGGCGAGCCACAGCCAGGATTATGCAATGGTAAATGGCAGTAGAAGAAAACGTGAATGACAGTGTAAATAAGTAGGCCTATATATGAAGAACTGTAGTAGTAGCACAAATAGTATGGAGATTATAATCATGCTATATAACCATGCCAAATTTTGATATATAGATGGAAAGAGGAGACCATCTTGGGTTAAAAGATAGTGAACTTTGAGTTTGTTAAACAACAAGAACTAGAGAGAGAGAAGAGTGGCAACGGAAGAGGGAGGAGGAGAAACAGAGAAGAGAAGAAGAAATACTGAAAGGAGAAAATGAGAGAAAGGAAAGACTGGAAATAGAGAGAGAGAATAAGAGCACAAATTAAGAAAGAAAAAAGAAGAAAGAGAGAGAGAAGAGACTGCAAATAGAGAGAATAAGAGCATAAAATGAGAAAAAAGAAAAATAGAGAGAGGAGAGACTAGAAACATAGAGAATAAGAGCACAAATTGTGATTGCAAAGCTCACCCAACAGAAAGAAGAAAGACCCAAGAATAACAATGGAGTCAGGGCCAGCCGACCCAAGCTGCCCAAATTTGATGAATAGAAAGATGATATGGATGCTTTCCTGGAGAGATATGAAAGATTCGACCAAAATCTTGAGTTACCGTAGTTGTATCCTTAACTTCCAATAATCATCTGCTTTTTGTTAAACACAGGTTGGTTCAATTTGTTTAGAACACCCTTTGAGGAGACAAATTATTATTCTTCTCTCTCTGAAACTGTTAATCTCACTCTAACATATCAACATATCCTTTGCAATGTACCCAATTTTATAACAAACATAGCATTTCTTCTCCCTTCTGTCACCTTTAGTAGACTCTTGCTTCTGGTCAGCCATCACTAGTTTCAAATTTAACTGGATATTTTTGAACTTGTCAGTTATACTCCCTCCATAGGCTTCCATATACTGTTCTGCCAGCTTGATTATCTCCTGCACATCTTTTGGTGCTCTCTTCTTTAGAAACAGTGACATGTCAGTTAAACACGTGATCATGAACTGTTCACATACTAATAGGTCTGCCAGTCCCTAAAAACTGTTTGACTATGCCAGTCCATCTTGTGAAATATCGTTGTAGATGTGCCATAACCTGAAATACAGTTTCTCCAGTGTCAGCTTTCACTTCTCTAAACTTCCAGCAAAAACCTTCTTCAGTAAGTTCATATCATTTCAGCAAAGCCACTTTTAATTTGTCATAGTCCATGGCATATTCTGACATCATGCCTGCATATACTTGTAGGCCTTTTCCTGTGAAAAGTGGGCTGAGACAGACTGCCCAGTCACCTTTGTCCCAGTTCTGAGACAATGCAAGTGAATTATACACAGATACTACTGCGATAAAAATAGCGAAAAATAGTTTGGCTTGTCATCTGAATTCTAAAGCAATTGAATTGGACTAAGTGGACTTTTTACAAGAAGAAGAGAACTGCATACTGTTTAAGATACAACTATGATCTCAATAGTGTAAAGAATGTTTGTATATACATTTAGCTTGTTTCAAATACATATATTATTTTAAAAACAAGTGAAGTGTGTGCTGTTCATTTATTGTCAAATTTATCGCCAACAAGTCACAGACACATACTGTACAAGAATACTTAGCCCAACACATTCATATATTTACATTACTATATATATATACTACTAAAACGTAAGTTCTTGAAATATTCAAATAGACTTTACAACCATGAACCTTCCTGAACTGATAAGATCAGATTCGTTACAACTATGTGAAGATGATGATGTCTTCACATCTAGTAGTTTTCTGAATTTGTATTACATATTAAAATAAATTCCACCTAAATGATTTCCTGCTCAATCCACAATCAAGTCAAAGTTTACATCATCATTAGATGAACATGACCATAAAAAGTATATATCTTTTATTTTTGGGATTTATAGGGCTAATTGTACAATTTTAGATATCTTTTTTGGAAGAACGACTTAAATAATTGAAAATTATTGAGCTACTGAATACACTGTGATTACTATCTTCAAAGCATGGCCATAATGTATTGCCAGTCCACATTTCATAGAGATCACAACAGCAATTGAAGTGAATTTCAGTGACAAAATGGTAACAAATAGGCCTCATGAAGCTGCTTTACGGTTAGAAAAACCTGTTTTAGCAATATATCCTTGACATATAATTTGATGTTAACAACAGTGGTTAATGGATCATATCTGCTGAGTCAGAGGTGAACAAGTACAATACAAAATTGTTGTGTAGGAGGAGCTTTAGTATGACTAAACATACTTTTGTTGTGCTTCTGACTGTGGTACTTACACCTTGAAGTATACTGAAATGGTATTGAACTCAGTTGTATAAATCTTCACATGTGCATATGAGCCAGAATTTGATGTAATATAAGACAATGCCACATGAAAATGCCTAGATTATCATGAACTGTAATACAGATTACCTACTAAGTCTACAATAGTAAAAGGCACTATGTGGTGTGTGAATGAGTCAAACTTTACTAAAAGAATTAGAGGATGGATAAAATACCAAACAACAGTATCAAGAAAAGGTACATAAAATTATTTACTACTAAGTTTGTGGCTGGACAGAAACAGGAGTCTTAAGACATTCAAATCACCACAGTGGATCTGATTAGTTCACAGTACAAAAAAAATCAAGTGAATCTAACAAATAAATTTGCTTATGACTATATTCAAACCTAAATCCATCAGAACTTCCCAGAATATAAAGTAAGCCCTAATGACAGAAAAGGAAAAGCCAGAGCTTCTAACTTCGCACGTGATCAAAATGCCTGACTTGTGCTAAAACATTTTTTTTGGTTTATGTCTACAAACTCTAGGGAATATCAGGTTTTTTATAGGGCTGCAGTTCTTTACAGTAGGTGTCTGTGACTTGTTGGCAATAACTTTCAACAATAAATGAACAGCACACAATCCATTTGTTTTAAAATAATATATTCAAAAAAAGTCAAACTTAGGTACAAAAATTCATTACACTATTGGTTATCACAGTTGTATCCAGAACCTTAAATAATTGTCTCTTTTTTCATCAAAATCCATACAGGTGGGTTCAATTACTTTAGAACACCCCTTGACAAGACAAATTATTCTCCTTTACTCTGTTGTTACAATACAAGCTGTGATACTTTCATTTTATGGCTAATCTTACAAACACAGTCTAGATCTATTTGACTATATCTCTCACTAACTTTGTCTTACTTTCACTAACTTACTTACTTGCACTCTGAATCTGCACATATTTATAACATGACAGAAAAATTTAGAAATATCTAGCCCTCTATTAACAACATTACACATAATGAGAAAAACTTACAAGCTTCAAGTAAGATGATGTCAACAATATTACAAAGGCCTAGTACAACAATTAAACTACATACACAATGTGCAACTCATATAGCGTTACATAATGAAACTTGTCATAACTATAATTTTTAAAATAATAACTTTTAGCAATATTGTTATGAAAACTAAACAATCATTAAATATTAAATAAACTAAATAATAAATCTTGAACTGAACAGTCTTGTATATCCAACATGGAAAGATTATGGAATTTAAAACTGAGCTCACCATTTTCATGTACATTACCTAACGAAGAAAAGAAATTGTACACTAAAAGTTTGAAAATTTTACTTCAATACAGCTGAATAGATATATTCAATTTTTATGTTATTAAAGGGTCACAACCATAGTACTTGCATATCATCAGACCACCTTGAACAAGAAGTCTTAGATTTGGCAAGAACAAATACTGATATAAATTCTATACAGCACCTAAAGGACTTTCTTGGATTTCTTTTTTTTTCTCTATGTAACATTGAGGTGACCAATTTTGCACTGACTGAGTAATGATGCAAGATCCTACATAACGACATCTGTTAACTGAGATTATCACTGCCAGTGGCTAATATTTATTACTGAAGCAAGCACCTCTTTTTGCTCTATGAACTTTTAGAAAAGGTGATTTAGTCAGAACCTAACAAATTTTATGGTACTAATGTTTCACAGGTAGAAATCAGTAACACATTATCAATGAAACTGATCCATTAACTGTGTTTACATTAAAGGTGAGATGGATCTAGGGTTAAATTTTTCTGCTGGGCCTATTATGATTGCAGCTAAAGACTAAGTTAACGACAAATAAGTTTCATAATATGCCTTTTTTGAGCCCAGGCCTGGGGCTACAGCTCCAATAGCCCTTGCCTTAACCTGCCCCTGAATAAAACGTGATTCTAAAATATACTCTAATTTTTGCTCATTTGGTCAAAGAATAATATAACTATAAGATACATTTCCTTATAATTTATTTTAAAAAATTCACATTTAAAAGATTGTTTCATTTTATTGTAGTTTTTATTCAACCTAAAACTTCTGTAATACTGATTAAAGTGTGTGTTCATAGCACTGTTTATGTATTTAAATCCTTCAAATATAATTACAGTTGAAACAAATGACCAGAACCGTTTGAAATATTATTGGTCTAAAAGCTCAAAATCAGTTACAAGTATTACCAGTTTTTACTATATATATCCCAGGGTTACATGTTAATTTTAAAAGAGTGCAAGACTTTGATTACCTCTTGTACATCTAATACTATAAACACCTTTTGGCTGAAGAGCAGCCTAACAGCAGTGAAAGTACTACAAATGTACCAAATAACAGAATAATAATAAAAAAACAAAACAATCCAGACCTGGTGGCTCTTTGAATACACACACACACATATATATATGTATATACATAGTATATTTTTTCAGTATATTCCTTATGTTTCAGCCAGTGACAAAGCAGTTTGTATCCAAGCTAATACAAAATTTTTATTGCAAAAACAATATTAACAAACATTACTGAAAAAACTTTAGATATTTATTAAAAAGGATCTAGAGGTTATGCAAATGAAATTTGAAAATTGTGAGATGAAAAAAACTATTTTTATTCTTAACATGAAAATCACCTTCCTCTCAGACTAGTCAGAGTTTGAGTCAGACTGACTAAAGTAAATTCAAAGGCAAATCTACGATAAAGAAATATTTTATTAAAATTTGTGATTTTCTGTGTACAGCACACTTGTAATGTTTACTAAAAGCTTAATAAATTTTGTGAAGATATACTAAGGAAATACAGAATTATAGTAAAGATGAATTCTCCAACATGGGCTTGGTCCAATGAATCAATCTTGTGCATAAAACCAAGTGAAATGGAAAATTATGTTCCAAAAAGGTGTGACTAATGTCTAGTGGAGACAATAAATCTTACACTGTGGAATCCCTAGGGGAATCTTTTTTCTGAAACGTGGAAAAACAATTCATGGACAGGAGACTGGACGCTTTGATGATTTCCAAGTAGCAATTCATAGCTACATCTTGGGATGGAAAAGATCAAATGTGGACACAAGAAGCTCATACTAGAAGACACAAAATCAAAGAAAAAAAAAAATTAGAGATCACAAACAGGTGGTGATGAAACTAACCAAATAATGCAGAACCCTTTGAGGCTCATGGCAGAAACACACTAATGAGAAGCAGTTATGTGAAATTTTATTTGACTAGGAACATCAGCAGAAATAAAGTCTACAAAACACAGAACCATACCACAATTCACATACATACATAGAAAGTAAAGAACACTTTATAATGATGATTTTCCTGGCCCAAGCATCCTATAAATTATAAGATAAGGAAGACAAAGTTGCAGAAAGACACTTCAACAACAAAGACAAACAATCAGGAAGTATGCCAGCAACATGTGGATGTAACACCATCATCTAAAGATGCAAAGAAGAATGATGGTGATAAATGCAGGCAAAAATGAGAAAATATTAATAGAAAAACAGAAAAAAAACTGTTAGAAACACTACAATTCTAAACTGAGGCTGAGAAAGATGAATATACACTAGATCTGCAGTTATCAGACAATGAAACTGATAGAGGCAGGCCAACAAGATAAAGATTCCGTGAAATCTTCTAAAACCTGTTGAAAAAGATCTGACAGCAAACCTTGGGTGGCAAAACTATATTGACCTAAACGTCAATAGGTTATAAAGAAATAAAGCCCTCATTGCTGGATCCAAAGAAGGAAAATCCAGCTATGAACTGTCTTCAGTATTGTGAGGGTCCAACATTTTAAGTACCACTACCCTCCTCAGAACCAGTATCAACCCTGGGCAAATAACCATGAGATCCATCACCAAGAACAACTGACTAATGACTTGTGAAAATATCCAAGGAAGATAAAGCTACATCAAAAAGCCCAGTGACACCTGAACACTGAGAAAAAGTAACATCATAAGCATCACATACAGAAGAAGACATGCAGTTTTTACATTAGTGAATCTGAATGCATAACTGAAGAAAACATAAAAAACAAAGAATTACAACCAGTACAGAATGAAAACAAGCAACAACGAAATGTAATTTCATTACTTCTCACACCATGAGAACAAAGAGAAATAAAGTATGCATAAGGTGTCAAGAAGAAAAGGTGTCCATATGTGGTATTGTATGTTCCAAATAAGGGCAGGTATAGGTAGAAATATGATTAGCCTGTGAATATGTTGACAGGGGCAGTAATCATGTTAAAACGTGTAGTTATATTGCCCATAGGAAATAAAGGATGCACAATACATGGAAAGAGTTATAAAATGGTTGTATTTGTTTTTTTGTTGTTAAGCACAAAGTTAAACAATGGGCAATCTGTGCCCATCGTGGGTATAGAAACCCAGTTTTAAGTATTATAAGCCTTCAGATTTACCACTGAGCCACTAGGGACAGGACAGGAGGATGTAAAAAATTAGGTCTGTTTCTTTGTATGTGGCAAGAGGCAAAACATGAGGCTATATTAGAAGTTTTGTATTTTATTTAAAGAATTAGTATTTCTATACAGTTAATATGGCTTAACATAATAGGATGAATTACGTTTCTTAAAACTATTTCAAATGAATTTACAATGATTAAAAACGTTATTGATTCAGACAAGCTAATGTTATATTTCATCCCAGTATTAGATTTCAATCAGTAAGCTCATGTGTGTAATGTGCCATCCACTGTATCAATACCCCTTTATAAACCTATAAAACAATAACTTTGAAAAATAACTTTATATTAACTACTTGGTAAATTTATTAAATATGACTAAGCAGTACAATAATGAAAGTACTGTGGACATATACTGAACACTTGAAAAGAAATATAATCAAAGTGTTATATTCAATACTTGCCTAATCATGATATCCCCACAATAAAGACATTCAGAGGCAATCAGATCATCTAATTCCATCTGCAAATAAAAAAAATTATTAATTAAAATAATCAATAACTTCACACCCCAAACATATTTTCATCTTCTAAGACTTCTGGATGTGTTATATTCAAAATACTTTCACTTCTTTTATCATAGTTAAATCTCTTATTAGTCACACTTACTTTCAGTCTTTCTTTAGTACTAACTCCTGGAATTCCTGAAACTGAAGATAAAGAGGCTGCATCATCTCGTCCTGTCATAGCTACAAGTTGGCGTTGAATTTCTTCAACTCTGTGTCTCTTGTTAGTTATTAAATGAGTTATAACCTATAGATTAAAGTGACTTATTGTTGAAAGTAAACTTTAAAAAATCTTTAATTACAATTAAGTTAAATCTGATTGAAATAAATTAAGTTACAGTTTCAAAAGAAAAGGTATTAGTAATGCTTGTAATTTTCAAAACAAATGCTTGACCTGTTTACCAACAGGAAAACCACTATATGTCTCAGTTTTAGTCCAGAAACACAATTATAAATCCAGATTCAACTTTGAACATTGCCAGATATTTAAATCAAAACCTTTAGAATTATTGTAGTGACAGAATGAGATAAAAATTATTTAAATTAAAAAAGCCTGTTGATCAATGAACAAAGATCTTCTTTAACTTGGCAAGTATTGACAATGCCATTATTTTTGAAATTGTAATTCCCTTTATTCCAACCAAATTAAAATTCCAGCATTAAAATTTTTTTATTACAACTACAGTCCAACCACGTTTATCCGGTCAGCTGTGAGTCTAAGCAATTAATGGCTGCATAGCAGGGTGGCTGTATTACTGAGTGTCATTGTATGGGGTCAACTCTGGGATCAGACTGAGGCCTCAAAGGCACAGTGCATACCCCCTACAACTTGCCCATAATACTCACCTTTCTATGTTCATGTTTGATACAGAATGTTCTAATAATATCTTTACATACCTATTTTTGCATTTTGTCTAAAAATTAAAATTCTTTACTGTATTTTGGATTAACAGATAAATGCAAAATTTAGGACGATGAGGAGCTTCACGACTTTCCCTTGCACCACACAGTATCAGAGTCCAAGGCATGGTGCTGTTGTTTATGTGGTGACACCTGGTGGTAATGATACTCAACTTTCTGCCATTTCCATCAGAGACAATTGATTTGGCTGAGAAAGCAGAGCTCTATTTATTGCAAAATGGAGGGAAAGCTGGCAAAACTTGAAATTAATGTGTGAATTTTCTCTTTGAACAAACCTTTTGTTCACAAGAAGAACAAAGAGACATCGAAGTAGAAATGTTACAAATGACAAAGTTTAAAGGAGTGTGAAAACATACTGTCTGTTTAATCGTGTATGTGTGATTGTATGATCATTAGTGCAGAATGAGGTGTGAAGCATCAGGTAGGATTAGCATGCCATTAATTGGGAATATCAATGGTCACCTGGTTTGTAACACCTACAAGATGTGGCCACTATCAGTCGATGTACGGTAGTGGCCTCACTTTGATTGACAGGTCTCAATTGGACAGCGGCAATACTGAGTTCAAAGAGACCGCTTGGGCCTGGGAAACAGGTGACCACAAACCAAGTGCCCATAATAGTGGATGTTTTACAAACATAAAATAGAAGGAAATATTTGGGACTGAGCCAAAATGGCTGTAATTAAGGGTTGACCACTATATCACATTGACCGGTATGCGAGTCTGGACTGTATTAAAATAATATTCTATTGTATATTGTTCAATAATGAAACTAATTTTATGGTACATATAGAAATTTAATGCATGTAGTGTTACACAAAACTAATGACTAAAAAGTTATACACAGAACGAAAATGCATATTTAAAATTTTTTGCATTTGACATAAAATGTTTTTTTAGATATGGAGTTACATTTAGTTTAAAATAGTATTAACAAACATATATCTTATTTTTGGTTCCCACTATTTTTCAAATCCAAACAACTCAGATGTCTTACCTCAGCAATAAGACAGTCCATGTGGAACATATGCTGACAAGGAAACAAGTAGAAAGCTCGAGTCATGACAGGAAAAAAACAAGCAGAGCACTTCTCCTGGGCTTTGACTAGTGTGTGTCTGTTTCGTAAAATAACTTTTTATACAAAGAGTTACCACTTGGTTTGAAACATAGAACTTAGTTATCTGTCTGTTGTTTTCATGTAGAATTACAGATTGCAGAAAAATATTATATAGTCGCTATTACATTTACCAGTAAATGAATATTTCAAATTATGTTTTTCATGATGTTTAGTACGCTCCCCAAAAATGGAATTTTTTCCAGCCAGAGATTCATTTCCAGAGCTATGTATTTCACAAAATATACATTTTCATTCTATTTGAAACAGAGAAAGAGACTAAGAACAATACCACTTGTAAAAGCACTTACAACTAAATTATCACATTATGGAGGAAAGAGGAACGACAAGCGATAAAGTGAAACGTTATAAGTACGTTTACAATTTACCTCCACATACTTATTAGAAGTGAATACTTACATAACTAATTTTTTTATATTCCCTTTTAAATTAATATTTATGTGTGTTTATATGCATCATACATTTATTATTGTTACCTTATTGTTGATAATATGCTCACACATCTGACAATACATAATGTTATTATTTTGAATTATATGAGCTATTTGTTCTGTTAAGACTGGGCTTGTGTTCAGTAGGGTTTCTAGCTTATGAAAAAGCCATAAGATAAAACAATGAGGAAATGAATTTTTACCTGATATTGGCTGATTTTCTTCATTAAACATGCTTATATTCCAGTTTGAATAATTTTAAACTAGCAAAATTCATTATTTCCTGAGCAATTAAACATTTCATGTAGAAGCAGTGGCAAAGGAACAAGGGAATGTGATCACTCCCACTAGATTTGTGTAGTGGGAGGAGGCAGGAGTTACATCAATCACTCTGAAGTGGAGAAATTCCTAAAATAAAATTTCCATTCACCAAAATGTTTAAAAAGTGCATAAATTGTATAGTGTTACTAATTTCCCAATGACAATAACCATCATGTGTATGTGATACCTGACAGTTTCAGGTTTAATGAAAGTCATTCCCCCTGTATGGAGAACTAGAAGAGCATGAAAAAAGCATAAAGTAACATCTAAAATATTCGAAGAAGTAAACTGGAGAGGAATGCCACTTTAGCTGAGAACCCAGTCCAAGTCAGGTATCAATGTTATGTGCAGAGTAATACAAGAAGCTCATAATTCAAGTACTAAAACAAAAGCCTACCATGTTCCAGTATGCATTATCAACTGAAACTGTTTAATATTTTCAAAGTTAACAGGTGTGGCATGCACGAATACCATGCTTTTTTCTACCATCTTATACAAATATAAATTTTAAAATTTCCCATTTATTCCAAGTCAATGCAACTTTTGCATAAATGTGTAGTCCAGAAACCTATTAAGCTTTGTTCTCTAGAAATATCTGCTCAGCACACAGCTGTAACACTACACATTACACAAGAAGGACAATAGCAGCAGTATTCTTCACTGGTAAAGCAGATTATATATAAAGGTTACAGCCTTCCCTATGTTGAATGAGAAAGACCAGTCATGTGTTAGCACTAGTTGCTATAGATAAAGAAATGTTCCATGTAGACATTACTACTTAGAACTTCAAATGAGTCGGTTGACAGGAAAAAAATCTGTTACAAGTCCAGTAGCAGGTGACAACCCAGCATCCAGAAAATAAGTGCACACAGTTTGCTTTTCCAGTGAGTTAAATAAAAATAGTTTAAAGCTTGTGAAACACATGCTGTCCAGTCTGATTATTTCTTTGATAGAACTCAGTAAGATTATTGAAATTCAGATTTACATCATGATTTATCATGCCAATCCTTCTGTTATAAAGTAGACCAATCTAACACTCTTTGAGGAAATCAGTTAACCTGAGAATATCACCAAAGTTTAGATTTCTATATTTTATACGCTGTTTTATCAAGTTGACAAAGACTAGACTTCCCAAGTTTTAATGGAATGGGAAATACAAATCTAACTCCCTATCTAACTCGTATGAATTTTACACTATCAGACCTTATGCTTATTTACTATGCCATAATGTACAAGACATGATCATCAGTATGGGAAAAGTGCATTTAGTGCAATTTACCATACTCGTAACCACTACTTAGGCAAGAAAGCAATGAGGCATTGGATTATTTCCTGGTTTTGAATATCTCTCAGCTGCAAAAAAAGTGTTTTTTTAGTGCTATATGGACAGTGTTATGGTTGTGTAGCCTTATCAGTAACTGCAACTGCAATGTATCTTCCTTACCATGGTCCTTCTTGTTATAAAATGGTTGGACAATTTGTAGATTATTCTTTGTACAATTGAGAATATCTTGATAAAACAGTGAGAAACTATTAATGACTATGTGTATAGCCAGCTCTATTTTAAATGACCCCGTTTTCCCATTGAGCTAAGCATCAACCAAACTCCAATATGATTCAGAGTTAATTATACCTTCCATGCTTTCTCCAGACAGACTCAATTAGACCCAGTCAAGATTCAATGATAGAACTTGGACATGTTTCTAAAGATAATGGACTAACTAAGGCAAAGTGTCTGTCAAATAACATGCAGCATCATGGTCTTGTTCTCAATCATGACCAACAGTTTTTCAACCAAAATATTTCATATACTGAAGTGTGTGCATGATCTGCAGTGTGCATTTATTTAGGTCTTTTAATTCAGTTACCACTGCAAAGTCTTACTGGAAATTTGCTGATATCTGAAAGACACAGTATTTAGCTATTATGGTGTGTTTCTAGTTATTCTGATGGACTATATTTGTCAGTTCACTAGCAATATGTCATATTAATTAACAGTTTCAGTACATTTCTACCTACATTAGTGAATTATACTTTTCAGTTCTCTAGCAAAAGGACTCAAGTATCTCTAGTATATTTCCACCTACACTGATGGAGATAGAACCTCTTGTGCAGGAAATGTAGGAGAGGCAAGAGTCGAGGTAACCAGACACTCCATGTCTCATAGACAAATGGGGGAAGGGTGAGTCCAAGGAAGTCGATAATTGAAAAAGTCTCCAAGATGGAACATCTAGTGGTTTGGAGAGAGG
>NW_013671162.1:25095-29442 GCF_000517525.1 Limulus polyphemus
GGAGAGCTCAAAACTGGTACACCCGATACCAGGAAACAAAGCTACAAATAAAATGTTGGGAGGGCTGGGCAATTGGAATATGTATAAGAGTATCCAAGACGACAACCTTGATCATCCATAGTCCAGGGGGAAAAATGCCCATGGAGAGGAAAAAAACCCCTCCCTTAAACTGAGGAACTGCGAAGTAGTGGCTGAGAGATGAAAGGTTGATGATGGGATGCCGGTCCTAATTCAATGGCTTTCTTCTCCAAGAGTTCTGAAAATGAAGTTCAAATGTCTGCAAACAGAAACAGACATCTGTGGGGCCTGAGTCAACTGGGTACAAAAAGAAGTGATCATCGCTGTGACATGTAATGGCAATTTGATGGGATGGAGGATGGTGAGAATAAATAGAGGGATGAAAGTTGGAAATGAGAGAGATGGAAGATTCACATGGTTGAGAAACATGCATGGATTCACAAGGTTAGGAGAGATAAGAAACCACAAAGGAAAGGGAGAACTGGTGTTGGGTAGCCTCAGCTCAAGTCTCAAAGACTTCAGAGCAAAGAAAAAGGAGCCAGAAAGAAGACATGGATGTAAAAATGGGGAAGACAAATAGCAGGGAGAAGAGCATTACATCCAAGAAGGACCCACAACAGAGAAACTAAGTAAGCATGGACACAACACAGAACACAAAACCCTTGTCAAGGTATTGAAAAGTACCAACTGTAGATTTCCAGATAAACCATCAGGATCATGGTCTAGGACTTCAGACAGGATATGAAGAGAGGAATAAGTAATGAAAAAGATGGGTAAGAAAAAGGCACATATTAGAAAACTGGAAACAGGGGTCAGCCCCCCAAGCAGGCAAAAGAGACTCCAAGGATTAGAAACCCAAGAATGGAAAAAAGGGAACTGCCATAATCCATGGTAAAGGAATCCTGGAGTTGAGGAATATGAAACATTTGAGATTGTGAACAAAGCTGATTTAGAAATGTGTTAGTTTGTACACATTTGTCAGAAGAAGGAAGAAAAACAATATTTGATTGTATATTGTGGGCCTTGCCAATCATATGGGCCATTTCCTAGAGATTCAAAATAGGGTAACTGGTGTTTTTCTTATAATTACTAGAGAGAATTACTGAAGACAGGGACTCAGCCCTCCAAGCAAGCAAAAGGGATTCCAGACTGAGTGAAGCAGGCCACCTTATGTAAAGACTGAACACTCAGAAAGAAGATATTCTTCTCAGCAGGGTACCTTTTTGCCAACGATGCCATTTTCTTTGTACAAAAAAAGTGTTGTTAGGATGGTAATGTGTTTACCTGTGGATCCTAAGATAGGAGCACAAGTGGCAGTGTAAATATGTCCCACTCCTGTAGTGGAAGGCTCTAAGGAAAGCAGCCCAATAAGAAATTATGGGTGAAAATACTCCTGGAAATTTAGCCCCTTCTTGTGAGTTGCAAAACCAACCAAATCAGTAGGCAATCAGTGAGAACCAAAAAAAAAGACTCATTGTACCAAGGATGGAGCTCAACAACTTAAGAGCAGTACAATGGGAATATTATAAGTGAAATAAAAAAACAACAACAAATGTATCCACTGAGGTATTTATCAGCCACCAGCTGGAATTGAAAAACACAGAGGTTAATGAACATGTGAAGAGATCTGACTGGATGAATCCACATAAATACAATATCCTTTAAGATAAGTAGAGACTGTAAATTATATATAAATGATAAGGAGAAATGTTGGGCAATTAAGGACCTGCAAAAGTCATGGCTGTAATAAACTTCATAAACATATAATCTCCCAACACAAAAAATGTTTTTTAAAAATCAAATAACTTCTCAACCACACACACCCATGTAAGAGGAGTGATAGGCATAACAGGAATACCAGGGTCACCATACATAACATAGGTGTTTGCTCAAGCAGTAAGTAAATATTTAATAGAAAATATCTCATTTGTTATGGATTCCATCAAGCTTACAGAAAGACCATAGGTAAAAACCTGAACTCTGAAGAGACAGACAACATGATGTAAGTATCATTGTGAGATATAAACAAGGTAATTTAAACCCCTCTGATAGGACATGGAAAACATTCTACTGATAAAGAATCTACATCAGTTAGGATAGATAACACAATTAATGAAAATTAGTGGTTACCTTCTCTTGCAGCCCAAATCTTTGGATAAAAAGAGTACAAAGCATCAAGGACATAAATGTTAATATTTTCTCCAATTGGAAGTGAGTAACATAAGAGAATATAACTTCAGTGAAAGACAGTAGAGAGCAAGTTGCTAAAGGTTCAAAAAGATGGTGAAACAAAACATCATAAGATAAGACCCAAATCCCACCGAGGATAGTGTCTAGAATTTCAGGGATGAACTAAGTGAAATGCTTAAAAAAGATCAGGAAAGAGTGGGGACAAGAGAGAAAAATGACTTCTGTTTCATCTAAAGTTGGCAGAGAGGATAGTTCTGTAGCTTGTAACAGGAAAAGCATACAAACCATGATCATGAAATAAGAATATGAAAAATGAAGAAATCCATGGAGGAGGTGGAGAAAGATGAGAAACACAGTTTCTAAGGCAGCAACTCCTGAAGACAGCCCTAAAAGATTGGAAGATGGGAAGAGAAAAATGCCTGCAAAAATGTGAACAACATTTGAACTACCTGAGAAGAGTATTCAATTTTTATAATAAGAAACTGCGCAGCAGCCAGCCCTAAGGTTTGGTTATTTTAGATCAAAGCCACATTGGGCTATCTGCTGTATTCACTTAGGGGAACTGAACCTTGGATGTTACCATTGTAAGTCAGTAGGCCTACCACTGTCTCACCAGGGGACATGTCTTGAGGGAAGGATGAATTGAGATAGGTCTCCTTTTTCCTGATATCTTCGGAACAACAAAAAGATGGGAGTAAAAATCTGGAAAAGTGTGCTAAATGATATCAACTGCTCCTTACAGAATGAGATTTTGGACTTCCAGATCCAGAATTTGTACTCAATTAGAGTAGAAGGAAGAAAAAATATGCAAGTAATGAACCAATGCTTATAATTTGCCACACCTGGAGCAGAGCTGAAAATATCTGTTGATTATGAGTGAGTCTAAAAGAACCACTTATTTACAACTACTTTAAACTTCTCAACAGGGTTGGAAAGAATTAAAAGTATTAATGTTGACTATGAAGTAAATGAGGGAGGCAAGGCAGAAATCAGCTTCTGCTGCCACGCTTCTCTAGGAATTAGAAATTAGTGTGGATGAAATCCTACAGAGACAAATAATGTAGGGAAGAAGCTCTTTCAAGGCCATCTGAAGTTTTTTGTCTTTCATCCAGACTAAAAAGAATCAAGAGAATGAGAATAGCTGGTAGATAACAAATACTGTGAAGGAGGTAGTCTAAAAATGAGATAAATCATAACAAGATAGGTAGAACACTGATAATGAGTCAAGAAGACCATAAAATCAGATTTTTAATTATGTATTTTTATTGAATATTTGTCCATGAATATAAGTCAGAATGCTGACAAGATCAAGTGCAATCTGATTTTCATGTTAAGATTAAAAATACTTTTCTTTATCTGAATAAATGTCAAATGTTTTATTTCAGTAAAACTTAAAATTTTGTCTATTATTTTCTCTACCCTAACTCTATACGGACTACATCGTTTAGATTTACCATACAAAAATACAAAATAATTCTAAATTTCTTTTTCTTTCTAGACTGACTGAGGACTGTAATAAAAAACTAAAAATGTTTCTCCTAAATAGCTTTGTTTGGTAAAACTTTACATTTTTTTTCTACCTTAACACTAACTGTTGAAAAATCATAAATGTTTGGTGAAATCAAATGTTGAAAAATATAATATAAAATAAATAGTGCCAGCTTTTAGAATGACTGTAAATTGTAAAAGAGAGTAAAAATTATCTATCCTAACAGCCTTAGCTTCAAACATTTTCAACCTAATTGCTTTTAATTTATAATTTTATTCTGTACTTTTGGACCCAATACTGCAAATGAAAATCAATAAACCACATTGGAAGCCCATTTAAATGTATATTATAAGGTAAATAAAAATTATGTTACAGTCACTCTCGAACTGCAAGTTCTCGTTCACCATTGACTGACATTGTGAAATTTTAAACATGCCATCACTATATTTAAGTTTTGTTATCTAAACTGTTTCTAATTTTTACACTTTAGTTACTTTTGTTAAAAAATATATAATGATAAGTAAAAAATGTACCTAAAAAACTGCATTTCGAGCTTGCACAAAATTGAGGCAGTTTTTCACTCAACTAGCCTTTCTTGGTAAGCTTTGTTGAGTCTATCAAATTTGTGTCTACAAAAAAAAAAAAAAAAA
>NW_013671162.1:29797-52155 GCF_000517525.1 Limulus polyphemus
TAAACTTGTAACAGCATATATATCTATTTATAATTACATTTTATTGCCCTTTGAACTGTGTCTAACTACTATTCGCGGCATCATAAGTTGTAAATCACTTGGGGAATGTGCAGTTCAAGTTACAATATCGAAATTGACTATTCTGTGTTCAGAACACAACGTTATACAAACACAATACATTTGATAGATGAAAACCTTGACTTTCTATTGGTTATAGGTAATATATAATTAAACATAGAGAGAACTATTAACAAATCCTGAAAGAGAGAATGTGACAAGTGGGTGTGGTAGAAGGGTTCTGATTTTCTATTTGATTGCTCAATAACCAAACAAAATTGAAAGTTATAAAAATTATGGTGTATCTGAGATTGTTTTATAGTGAGTATTTTACGTTTAATTTTGTAGTTTCTTGGGGGGGGGGGATAATATAGAGATGAGAAGATACCTAGAGAAAATGTGTCATATGAGTCACACTAGGTGAAATTGAGGATTTTTTAAAATATTGCCTTATAAAATTAAGAACTTAAAACTTATATACTATTAAAATATGGATTATTAGCTAAGATTTTATGCTATACTAATTGGTATAATATAAACAAAAGTAGATTAATGAAATGTAAGATAATAGAAACTTGTGTCATGCACAGTAATGGATACCCAGGATGAGAGAGTTAAATCAAAAATGTATTTCCAATAACATTTACCTCTACTCTCCAACTACATCAGTGTGCCCTCTATCATGGTATTGTGTATAAGCACCTCATTCAGGTAATGTTATCACTTTTTTGATACTTACTCAATCACAGTCTCTAATACCAGCTCTTAGTGGGGAAGAAGGGTGGGAGAGTATAATAGGAGGTAAGTATTATTGGAAATACATTTTCGATTTAAGGAAGTGTTAACTTCCGAAACATACCTCTGATCACACTTATAGCTAGAATCTCACACTGATAAAGTGGAGGAGTCTATGAGGGTATTATCCATACAGAAAGTGTTTGTATAGATCATGGGTGTGCCAATAGAAGATTGGCACCCTAGTGGAGGAACTGCACAACATAAAGAACATGTATGTTCTTCACCCAGAACTTAATTCATGTACATGATTCGTCATCACTATTGGCCAGGTCCCAGCCAGATACCTGAGATTCAACTACTCTGGGTTAGAATTATAGGGGGATTGTTTGTATATCCCATGTTGGTGGCTAGAGCAATTAGACCACAATCTATGTATGTATATACGTATGAGTGGATCCCAACCTGTAACCATAGAGAGATGTGTTCTGAGTCATCTGAATCATGACGAAAAGGTAAACAACACTTAAATGGACAAACCTTCTCCTCAACCCGAACAAGAAGTCTGAAAGGCAACACTTCAGGCTTGGAATGATGAGATCGTGTATGCTTTACTCAGCCTGAGTCTGGAATTATGAACACTCATTCTCACTCCCAAACATTGTGTAGGGAAGCCTTTCATCCATGCATAGACCTTGGAATTCCTGACTGTTGGTATATGCACCCCATCCCTGAAACAAGGCATTCGTGAAGAGATGCAACTTTGGACAAGATGGTGGTAGAGGATCCATATCTTAGTAGTGTCTCGACTTAACAAAAATGATCCCGACTAAGGAAACTGGGGAATCCAGTGAATCAATGTTTATGATCCCTCAATCATGAGGGATTCAAGTGATGCTCACATTCCCAGAAGAGACAGAACCATCTGTGCAGTGGGAGAATGAGAGGTGAGTAAGAGTCAGGCTTCCTGTTCTATAAGACTGAGCTGGATGGGAGTCAGCTGAGCCTGACTGAGAGACATGAAAAATGAAAAAATACCAAGACTGATGACATATTAAATTAACTTGGAGCAAGAATAGATACCTCAGCCCTGAGAATGAAGCCTGCCTTGGTTGTTTTTGAAAGTAGAATCAGGATGTGATGTTCTGACAATTGACGAGATGGTGCCAGCAGAAACCAGTCGTCTATGGAATGGAGGTGATGACAAAAAAACTTGTACGATTTAGCAGAATCCATGTGAAACTGATGCTAGTCAGAAGGTAAAACTCTGAAACAGCAGCACCTGACCCTTGTGCACAAAAAAACGCCAATAGTGGTGGTACGCCACCAACATGGCAATATGCAGGTAGGAGCCGACTACAACAAACTTGGACGTTCACAATCCCAGTAAAAATGTCAACTCAGATTGAGGAATGAGTAACTTGTGAACCTTGGAGAATCTAGGCATTGATATAGATGAAAAAGGTCGATGAATGGACACCAATCTCCTATCTTCTTAAGACCAACAACCGATGGGAATAAAACCTCAGTAGAGCTAACACGACTCTCTCACTACCTCTAGACCAACCAAACTGTGATAGCCCTGGAATTAAGTTCCAATTCCCAAGGATCTTCATGACACAGAAATACTACAGGTTGAATAACAGTGGAAAAGATGTGAACTGAATGACTGATCCTGACTCAAGGACCTGTAGTGCTCTTTGATCCGTGGTTAAGGTTACCATACATCCAGAAATTCTCAGAGCTGAGCCCTCACAGACCCTAAAGGCATACAATAATCACTGATGCCACTGGTGGCAATCTGACTGAGCAGTGGAACCCTTAGATATAGACAGAATCTATTCTGGGTACCAATGTACAGAGGGGCTGATGCTGGGAGTCGGGACACATGAATAGGGGTGGAACTATGACTCCCCGTAGGAGCCAATGAAATTCGAGATGCCAACGAGAACAGGAATGAATGTAGAAGCTGGCAATTGAACCGATGTGCTGCTAACAATGGTTTCAGCTCATCATCAATGAAGTTGGTGATCCTGACTGTCTTCCAACAAAGTGAAGTGAAACGAAAACAAAACATTGGATTTCAGAGTTGTAAGCCCGTAAACTTACCCTGTCCCATCAGGAGACATTGATCTATTCAGGTTAATTACAAACTCTGCCTTAGAACCCCCCGAACTTCAAGGAGCAGATGTATTATTTGAGAGCCGGAAAATGCTTCCACCTGGTGGTGGTAGGCTAAGTCACAACATCTCTCCAACCGTGTTGGATAAGGCATAACTGTTCCATCCTGTAACCGAGAAGTAAACCTCCGAGCTTGAACCACACTGTCTGTGGATGGAGAGAAAACTCAATATTCGCTCACAGACCTTTCAGCCATCAAGTAAGGTGCAGATTAAAAAGCAACTGAGGAAAGACCCAAAAAATCACACACTTGACAAACTAACTGACAATAAGAAATCAAATGCAGATTATCCCAAAGTGACCTCTATTTTGTTTTTTAAAGACTGTGTTGATTACCCTTGATTGGAACAACATTTGGTCAGGTAAGTTTGTTTTGTTAGAACAAAGCAATGTTGGGTTATCTGTTGTGTCCACTATAGAGAATCGAACCCCAGATTCCAGTATTGTAATTCCGTAAACTCACCATTGTCCCACAGGGGGATTGAAAAGCCAACAGACTAAAAGAAGGCACAGGAAAAGTGAATATAAATTCTCTCCAGAAGGTCGAGGATTGCCCTCAATTGCAGCCTCAGATACCTCTGGAGGAACACCACCAAACCGAACATGTCTCCATCTCACTACGAATAAGACCACTGACAGTCTCAACTGAGAGTTACTCCCCCCTCTCCCCTCCACTATTGTGAATTTTAGATATGAGAGGTGGGATAGGAGAGACCTGATTTGCCTTTGCACCAGAAATAATAATCCGGGAATTCATCCTGTAGATCGGCCCACCAATGGGTGAAAAAAATATCGTTTTTTAAAAATGAAAATCAACTAGGTAACATGGAGAACATTCAAAGTATCTATAAACAATCATAGTACTAGGAAACCAATTAGTGATGCTGTGTCGAGAAAAAGTGATAACATTATCTAAATGAGGTGTTTATATATACAGACCAGGATAGAGGGCACATTGACGTAGGTGGAGAGTGCCATGAGGCAAATATTGCCGAGGGCAATTAGTGAGGTATAAAAGACTAAAGCAAGCAAGAAACCCTGGCAGTTGAGTAATAGCTGTCAGTGTGAAGGAGGTATGTTTAGGAAAAATATATGATTCACTAGAAAAAGAATGTCTTAAAACTGTTATAATTTATGAGTTTTATAATTAAGCTATAAATAGGTTAAAACATTATGTTAACTGCTCGGAGTTGAACACCAACAGAGAATGTAGGTCCAACTGTCTATGTATGCTTGCCATAAAGAAATAACTGTAACAAGATTTATGTACAGGAGAATCTGTTCTTTCTATTGATTATAAACAGGTATAGCCAGATACAGATAATATGTATAACTGTTTTGAAAGACAGGACAGATGAAAGAGGTTTCTCTGGTGGGTGTGACAAATGTAATAATATCTTATCAAATCAAGAAGGTAGTATGTTGAACTTTTTGTACTCCTACGTGTAATTATGTACAGTTTACATTTTTAATTGGTTGGATACTCTGAAAGCCATATTATTAAAAACACAAAATCTAAAGAGTACAATTCAGAACAGCAATATGTCAGGTGACACAAAGAAGTGAATATTGAGAATGTTTTAAATATTTCCTTTGGAAAGTAAGAAACTGAAACATATATAATACAAAAGATTTGAATTATAAACTACTTTTTGATATTAACATAACATTAATAAAAAATTGGCTAATTAACTTTTGAATGTAATTCTGTAAAGGATTGTGACATGTGTACTTTGATTAAAGGGTCACTTAAATGCATATAAAACATACACTAGTAAGACATCTAAAATGAGAACTGTATTTACAAACTATATTTTTTTATATACTAGAAGTTGTAAAATCACAGCCAACAGATAAGTTTTGTAAATTTCAATACAAGTTGTTGTTTATAAATGATCAACAGCTTAACTAGCATTTAACTGTACAATGTAAGGGTACTGAAACAATAGAAGGTGAGCAACGAATAAAAATAGTTAATTCAACTAACACTATCATAAACAGAAGTCAACTACACTTACTTATTCCTGAAAGTCTGAATTTCTGTACGAATTTCACCAGCACTTTGTGTAGCTTCTTCCATCTCATCTTTTAAGCTGTCAATATGTGTATTATATTCATCAAGTGAAGAACAAATAGCATCCTGTAGAATATAATAACAAAAATGAAGACTGACAGCAGCAATATATTATAAATCAGAGGAGAAAAGGAACAAGCCAATTAAAATTAATTTCTATAGGGGTTTTTCTTACATTAACTTAGATGCAACTGAATTCTTGTTTTGAACACAGAGTAGAATACAAAATTGTAGAAATTATAAAAATCTGAAAGTATACCTATAGAAGATGTACATAATTTTAATACAGACCAGGGATGGAAGCACAGAAAAACAGCCAAGAATAAAAAGGGAGATAACTTAGTCACAGGTTTTTCCTATTGTTAGTAGCCCAGACAACCTTATTTTTATTATTTAAACTGCTATAATTACATAAGTACAAAAAATATACAATAATGCAACCTACAGAAACAAATGAACACTGTATACAGTAATTTCAGAAAAATATTTTATATTACATTTGAAATATAAATATTTAATAAATATATCAGAATATTTTGTTTCTAAAGCTTTTCCCAACCCACGTGTTTGTGTATGTTCCATATTTCCTTGACATGTAAAGCTTACTATGCTCTTTTTTGTCCTCTGCAACTTGCTGAAATAATAGCAAAAAATTTTCAGTAACAAATGCACATGTTAATAACTTGAGGTCTGCTACTAAATCTGCTGTGCTTATCCTCCCTCTGGTTGGCTTGGCATCTGTAAGTGTTTGATTATTTTAATTTAATTATTCTAATTTAATTATTTAATTTAAATATTTTCACAGGCTATTCATCTTTAGTAAAGTAATTACAAAGTACCTTTCTTCACTGCTTCCATTACTTGTAAAGTAGTTACACATATTGCAAAAACAGTCAAAGAACATCAGTTTTTCTAACCCAATCTTCATAAGGCCCATTTAATGTATCTGTTCCACTGCTCTACTGCCAGTGCCATTTGTTTGGTTTGGCACATCCTTATTGATTAAGTGTGGATCCTCTCTGTGATTAAGGAATAATGGCAAATCCATATCAAAATTACCAGTAGAGGTGTGTGCCTACATTAACTACTTGGCAGCAATGCTAAATGCCAACATAAATGTATCAAAAAAGGTAGCATATGTTTAACAAACTATCAGGTGTGTTTCATCTTCATAATTCAGGAATACTGCCATGTCAGTTCAGCAACATTTTCAGTAGAAACCTGGGTAAGCTAACCAATAAATATGCAATTAATAAGGAACACCTCAATATGAGATGGAACAAATTTACAAATAACTATTGTCATATAGTAGCCAAATATGAAAGTACAAACAAGAATGTTTTAACTTCCCCAATAAGCATTTTCACATCAAGAAAACCCCGAATAGACTTTCACTGTTTACAAAATAAACAAAAATGGAACACTTCTCCACTAGCTACAGAAAAACCACTTCCATGATTGACATATCTGTTTACTTCAGCTAAAATTACTTTTTTATTAACAATACTATACAGGTTGGTGATGTTGTACAAATATAACTATAATAAAGAAGTGAATATAACAACATTGTGACATTATAAAAACTTTAAAACTACATAAAAGTAGGATATAATAGATAAATTTCAAAACAATGTGATAAATCTAATGATCATAGGAAAATGCAATACTGATAAAAATGAAAGAAAAAAAAAGTGTCCATTTAATCTATGAGGATGGAGAGTTCCCAGTTTACGATTTAGTCTATTTTCAAGTCTCTCTCTTTGTACAATATCAGATGGTGCATATTTGAGTCTCACTATAGAGAAGTGATCAACGTTATGTTCCAAGCTAGTAAAATGACATCCAGAGGGATGGTCTTTATTGAATCTTCTTCGGAGAAACTCAAGATCTTCTGACACACACTCTTCTTCGTCTTGCTGAACTTGGGTTAACCATAACTGTTTTCTCTTTCAATGGCAACATTTATAAACAAACTTGTGGTGTCACTAAGGGACTAAAATAAGACCATCATTTGTAAGCCTGTTTGTTGGCTATGCTGAAAAACACATTTTTGAGCAGTATAATTACAATATACTGACTGTTTACTACAGATACAACGATGTTGTTGGTATAGCTTCTATTTGTAGAGAAGAATTGCAAAATTCCTAATTTATGTAGCTACCTTTAATTCTATCCTCCAATTTACACAAAAAATCTCCCGCAAAAAAAACTACTGTTTCTGGATACTGAACTTTCTCTTATGAATAACATCATTACTACTAGTGTTCATTATAAAACTACTGATTCTCTTTCCTACCTGCATTTCAATTTTTCTCATCCATGCAGCATCAGAGAATAAAACCGTAACTACCAGATCACAAGAATTCACAGGTTATGCAAAGAGGATGATAACTTCAATGTTAAAACACAGAAAATAATTCAGCTTTTTAGCAAAAAAAAGTACTCCAAAGCTCTTATATCTAAAAGTGTGTATATGGTGAATTTTAAATCCCATATATTACGTTTATGATCTATTTCAAAAGACAATAAACATCTCATTCCTCTCGTCTTATGAATCTTAAATTTATTATTTTTAGACGCAACAGTTAAGGCAAGTTTGCTTACGTAATTATTTATGAATCATTTGTATAGTAGTTCAATTGTTGTGAATTGACATCATGTTACTCAAACCTTCAGAATTTTTCTCATTGCTTTAAGTGAGTATTGTTGCATCATAACATCTCATAGTTTAAAGAAAGATCGAGGCCTCATTTGGGCAAGATATAAATACGTGTCCAACCAAGTTGGAAATATAGTCATATAGATCTAGTTTGTGTGTTTGTAAGTTTAGCCATAAAGAGTGTATAGTGGTGACTCTTAAATTGTTATCATTGCAGACTGTATGGTGATAAACAGAGTAGAAAAGAATAATTTGTCCTGCCAATTAGGTACTAAAGTAATTGAACCAGCCTGTGTGAACTTTTGACAAAAAAAAAAAGAAAAGAAAAAAAAGGGACGATTAATTAAAGGTCTGGATGCAATTGTGAGTTAAGAAAGTTAAGTTAGTGAAAGTATAAGTGAAGGTAGACTGTGTGACTGTCAGTTTAGCTGTAATAGGTGATTTTTGAAGTGAGTTTCACAGTTTGTATCACAGCAACAGAGATAAAAAAATAATAATTTGTCTTGTCAAAGGGTGTTCTAAAGTAATTGAACCCACCTGTGATGAAAAGGAGACAATTATTTAAAGCTCTGGATATCACTATGGTAACCAACAGTTATAGTGGTGATTTTGAAGTGAGTTCCACAGCTTGTATTATAACAACAGAGATAGAGATGAATAATTCGTCTTTTCAAAGGGTGTTTTAATTAATTGAACCTGCCTGTGTGGAATTTGATGAAAAAAAGAGACAATTATTTAAAGCTCTGGATATCACTATGGTAACCAACAGTTATAGTGGTAATTTTGAAGTGAGTTACACAGCTTGTATTGTAACAACAGAGATAGAGATGAATAATTCGTCTTGTCAAAGGGTGTTTTAATTAATTGAACCTGCCTGTGTGGAATTTGATGAAAAAAAGAGACAATTATTTAAAGATCTGGATACAAATGTGATAACCTATAATGAATTTTTGTACATACGTATGACATGTTTTGAATATATTATTTCAAAACAAGTGGATTCTGTGCTATCCGTTTATTGTTGAAATTTATTGCCAACAAGTCACAGACATCTACTGTAAAGAATCCCAGCCCATCTACATATAGAAAATTTGACAAACAATAATACACAAATACATAGGTTTAAATTCTCCTTTGACATATGACAGTCTTTCACTTGCATATCCCAATGTAAACAACGTAGAAAATTATATATTGGACAAACAGGCCATGAACTAAGTGATAGAATCCAAGAACATTTTAGCCACATTAGAAGTTTGAATAAATATCATTCTTCTGGACACCACTTCAGTAGCTCAAAACATAACATCAATGACTTCTCTATAGTTGGACTCAAATATGCATCATCTTATACTGTATAAAGAGATCCACTTGAAAATAGACTAAATCATAAATTGGGGACCCTCAAGGATTAAATGAATGATTTTATTTTCTTTAATTTCATCAGTGTTATATACTTTATACTTTCACAGAATTTATCACATTATTCTTAATTTTATCTATTATATCCTACTGTTATATAGTTCAAAAGTTTTATTATAACATCAGTTATTACATTCACTTCTTTATTATAAGTATTGTTGTACAACGTCACTAAAACGTATAGTATTGTTAAAACCATGTGATGGTCTTTGTGATTCATTGTGTCTCTTTCATATCTTTAACATTCTTTTTTTTTAGGTCTGATAGGTCACCTATCAATAAATTATTTAGCATTATATAAACCCTTCATGTTTTTTATGTCTCAACATACTCAATACAGCTAGAAATGCCCCAATATTTTGATATCACTTACAAACTTAAGCAATTAAACCCCTGTCAATATCATTAAAGTAGGTAAGAAAAATCAAAAGCCCAAGAACTGATCCCTGAGGTAATCCACTAGTTACAAGGTACAGTTTGAATGGACTTCATTAATAATAACTTTTTACTTTCATTCATCCAGCCATCCAATAATCCAACTTACTAGTCTTTCCCTAATCCCCTATCAAATTAATTTTTGTTGACAAATCTTTTGCTTTGCACCTTATCAAAAAGATTTTGAGAATCTAAATACACTCTCTCCATTATCCAGATAAAACACAAATTCCTTAAAGAAACTGAACAGCTAGTAAAGGAAGATTTCCCTTTAGTGAATGCATATCGATTTTATTATATTATATTTCACTATCATGATTTTGTAAAGCTTCTTTCATCATATTCCCTAGAATATTTTACACTATAGAAATAAGACTATCTAGTCTATAAATTCCAGGGCAACTCATATCATCCCTTTAAAAATAGCACTAACAAAAGCAATTTTCCTAATCCAGATAATCTGTCCACTAATTATTGATCTACCAGAAATGGGAAAAGTTTTCATATCTGATTACTGACGTCCTTTAAAATCATGGGAAAAATACTGTGTGGTCCAGGTGCTTTATCTATTTTTAAGCTCTTAACTTTTCTTTTCACTATCAATGGATTATATCTATATGATTTGCATCAATACCACTATTTCTCTCAGAATGATTAAGGTCAAGAATAATGCTAATATTTCCTCTTGTGGAAAAAGAATAGAACACATAAAAGCTCACTGATTTTAGCCCCAAATGTAAAACCTTGCCACCAGCATCCATTAATAGGCACAATCCCCAATTTAACATTTTGCTTACCCTTAACATACTTAAAAATCCTTACTGTCAGTTTTAATATTGTCAGTTACCTATTTCTCCTAAGCCCTTTCTAATTTTTTTAATCAAATCCATCCTTCCAAAATAACATAACCACAATAACGAATAACCTTCCAATAAAGACATTGATGAAAAACTTTGAAATGAGTTCTTTTCAACATACCTTAAAGTGATCAATTGTGACAAAATCAGGGAAGAAAGGCAGAATATCTTCAATTTTGATTAGATCACATTCTTGTAAAAACTCCATAGCTTTCTTTATATCATTTTCTTCTTTCACAACATGTTTTGCTTAAAGATAGAAAAAAAACACACCAAAATCAAGTAAAAGCTATATAATCTGTTTTATTTACTTTAACTGGAGCATCTTATTCATACTTAGTTAGAACAGGTTTATTGCCTCTTTGAAGCAGTCTTAGGAACAAATAATACATCCATAACAACTTTCCAGAGTTTATATACACATATTTGGTATACAGCAATGTAACATACCTCACTAAAGATCACTGACTAAATATACTAGTACTACTAAAAAACACATACATAGACAATGAAAGTGTTTTATTAGTCAGTTTTGTGATTCAGAACTTATTCTTTGACAATATGCTGTGTTCTGTTTCAGAATCTTCACACAAAGAATTATCTGCACATAGTTATCCCTAATATTCAAGTGGTGGATTACAGGGAAGGCAGCTTTTGTGTAATGGCAAGAACAAATTTAAAACAAATAGAGTATTATTTTTTGGAAAAGATTACAAGTAATCAAGGAAGTAATTTCAATAGATTTAAGATAAAAGGTATAAACGTTAAAGTACGAAACCAATAATAAATTAAAAAATGGATTTGGAAAACTGCTGAATTACAACAACAAAAGGGGGAAAAAAAAGGCAGAAAATGGGAAATAGAATCTGTTTAACAGAATATATATTGAGTAAAAATTAATCAAGTTAAAAAATCATACTTGATTTCCCAAAACCTAATTAAAATGTAGGCCTGTTATATAGTTATAAAATTTCATCCACATAAAAATTATTAATCTAAAAATATAAACTTCTCTAGACCCTGTGAAAAATAAATAAAATAATATCACTAGATCTAAATGTTAAAGTCATTTTCTAAAATAACAAACGTTTCCTGTAGATCTTACTGTATATTGACATAACATATGGTCAGCAAGGGATCATATGGTCCTTCAAGGTTCTCCTTGCACGCCCACTTGAGAAAAAGGAAAAACTTGAAAATCCACCCTTTATTTATAAGGCCCAGGCCACATGTAAGAAGCTAACTCCCGATAAACCAAGGCTTGCCCACTCGGCAGACAACATCAATTCCGAGCCCTGGGTAACAGGAGTTCGTGTCCACATGAACTTCAGGAGCCGTGGTAGTAATCACAGTAAATTGCAAATTCATAATTCACAAGAATTTGTGTGAAAATGGTAATTAAAGTTCGTAACACATCAGAATGCAAGAAGTACTGAGGCAAATTTGATAATAATATAAAAGGAACAAAGTCCAAAAAAATTTTATCAAAAACTGAAGGCAAGCAAGAAACCGTCCAACTTGTATTGTGCCATCTGAGAAAGTGAGGTTCATGTAAAGTAGTACAAAGGGAGCCAGCTGCTCTAGGAGGTGTGTTGTGCTCCTATTAGTGGAGAGGTGTCACATGCTCTTTGCATACTAAAGGAGCAACTCGAGCTTATAAAGGCTGGTGCATCAGGAAAGAAAATTTATTTTCAATGTGCTAGAGGGCAGTGGAAGATCGAGAAAAGCTACTGTGAGAGGAGGTATGTATCGTAACAGAATTCTCCATAATTACAGATCATGCACCCTTACAGTGGCTAATGACACTCAAAGATCCATTGTTTGGCTAGCAATGTGGTTGTTGCTATTACAAGATTATGAGATTGACGTAATGCATAGAACAGGAAAAAATATATAAATTCATGAAGCAGGATTAAAGTAGAAGACTCAATATATAATTCAAAGCAAGTGATTAACAAAATCAAGTACATGAAAAAAAAACCAGTGAAGAGGGCAATGAAGTGGTTTGGGATATAGATCATATTAGCATATACAAGAATGATATAACAGTAAATTCATTAAGAGAAAGAGTATTATGAACAGTAGTAACTAAGTACATGCCAGTTTTTTGTACTGTGCATGTCCATATGCCAGTTGCTTTATATTATGAATGTTTATTCTGATTATTTAATACTGTGTATGTTCATTTTGTTTGTTTGTACTGTACCTGTTTATGCTGGATCGTAGTAACATAAAGTTTGAGAAACAAAGTTATCAGTACTTATCAAGACACTCCATTTGCTGCACATTTAGAATTTGTGATAACAAATAGTAGAATAAGTAAGTGATTCTTTAGAGAAAAAGATGAGAAGGAATATCAGAAACTTTTGTGAATCATGTATCAAGTGTTACAATGTAATGCCAGTCCACATATAATCCTATGCATACAAGAGGATCAAAGTGTGCATGTCACTACCTTTTTTTACAGAATTACATTCAAAATTGAATTAAACCACTTTAAGCTCATTGTATGATAATAAGCTTGGTGTCAAAATACATTACAATTCAAATTTCTATATTATCTAAGTTTTAATTTTTTAATTTCAAAAGGATATATTGAAATAAATTCTAAATCTTCATTTCTCTGCCATATGAAACATCTGTGATGAACTTCTCAATTTAGGTTTTCTTTCCACCTTTATATGATTTTTAGTGTCAAATTAACTAGAAACACATACTGTAGATGTTGACAAGCCAGAATGTAAATCTAGAACCTGTAATTTTCTTACTGCACACAATTAAACATAAATGTTATTTCAAAGTTAACAAAAGAAATACTCAATTACTAGGTTTAAAGAAAATACAGACAACTGCATACCATCCAGTTGCTAGAGAATTAGTAGTAAAGTTCAACAGAACTTTGTTAAATATGTTGTTACAATATTACAAATCAGATCTGAAGACACAATGGATGAGCTTACAGAAGAACAGCAAAGGAATCCACTCAACAATGTGCTTTCTTCTTATTACTTGGCAGATATGTTTTAAATACAGCAGACATTAGCTCCAAGAAAAATGAAATTATATATATTATATAAGGGTTATAAAGCAGAAATGTTACAGAGAATGAAGGTAGCTTTTAAAATAACAGATAAGCATTTGACTAAAGGTGCCAAAAGTAGAGAGAAACTGGTATATGAAAAAGCAAAAGTCTGTTAAATTAAACTAGAAGACAAAGTATTGTTATATATATCCCCATTTGAAAGGTTGAAAAAGTATAAATTAGTGATAAGTTTACTTACAGAATTACCATAATATATATGGTGACTCTTGTAACAGGACAAAATGCAAGTATTGTTCTGGTGGAAACTAGAACGGATATAGTATTTGTAAAAGATATAACATTTTCGAAATATGATCACTTATTAACTTGAATACAAAAAGAAAATAACTCTTTTAAGAAAACCCATAATTGTGAAACAAGTGTTAATTTTAAGTTTGTTTCATTGAATTTTGCATAAATCTATTCAAAGTAATCTGTGATAATTATCCTGAATTTTGAAGTGATAAAACTAGTGGGAAGGTAATTAGTTAACACCACCCATTGTCAACTCTTGGGCTACTTTTTTTACTAATGAAAAATGGGATTAATTGTCAGATCATAATATTCCCATGGCTGTAAGAGTGAGTATGTTCAGTGATGAGATTCAAACCCGCAACCTACAGATTGCTAGTTGGGCACCTTAACCACCAGACCATACAAGTTTTAATGATGAAATAAACATGCCTTTACCACTAGTAGAGTTTCCATAATGCAAGCATTAAAAGTGGAACAAACAGGGTTAATAGAAGATAATAAACAATTAACTAGAAAATGTTGTGAAGAAGTAGGCGATCTTTTGATAGAATTAAATAATATTAAAGATAGTATTTGTATTTCAGATAGAAAAAGACAGAAAAGAGAAATAATTAATGTCAGAGGAAATATTTTAAAATTGCTATTTGATACTACAATCACAGATAATTTAAAGGAATTAAATAAAATGTAGATGACTAAAGACAGTTATAAAAAAAAATGATACATTTATTAGGTGAGCAGACTATTATAATGGAATCATTAAACCAAACTTTGGAGAAATTGAGCAAGTTTCAAATGCAAAATTAAATATAATTAATGAGTTAATATATGATAGAATACAATCAAAGATGATACATTAGGTTGGAGCCAAAATGTTAGTTTTTAACATAATAATTCAAAATAATTAACAACAGTTAGTATTTAATGTAGAATTCTAATAGTAGAATAAAATTAGTTCAAACACTCAGTATAGCAGATAACAGAAAGCTGAATTTATACTTCTCATGTTCTAGTAAACCAGAAAACATGTCGGGTGAAACTCAGAGAAGACTACTGTCACATTTACAGCTCTTAATACCTACCCATACTGAGCACTTATATGTGTTACACATGGGCAGATATAATGACAGTGGCTGTCAAAAATACTTTAAGACTGTTTATAGAAATACCATCAAAGGTGACTGATAGATAGTTGAAACTATATTAGTTAGTTTAATTATCAATAACACTGAATAGTTTTTCAAAATATTGATGAAAACTGAAAAGATAACATTTTCCTTAACTGAAAATGTGTTTCTGATAGACAACTCTCTCCTAAGATACAGGAAGAAACCAGAGAAGGGTTGGAAGATAATCAATAGGACAAAGTTACAGGGAAAATTCATGGTTTGGATTGTGCAGTTCATGCTCATCCCCAAACACCTCTGACCATTGCTTATCTATGAGATCAACCTCAGTGCAATAGAGAGCATGGAAAGAAAGAGAGATCAGCCACTTCACTAGGAAGTGGCTAGGATTGTCTCCAGGTCTTAGCACAGTTGCTGTCTACTGTATAGAAGCAAAGCTTAGACTTCCATTGAAATCACTGGTGGAAAAGTACAAGATTGTCAAGACTAGACTTCTAAAAATGCTCAAAAACTCATACAGCTCCTGTGTTAAAGCAGCCCTTCCAAAGCTGAAAATAGAAAGGAAGTGGAAGGTTCAAGAGGTGGCTAACCAGGCAGAAAAGGCTCTGAAGTTGAAAGAGGTGATAGGTGTTACTTAGAGAGACTGCAAGGGGTTAGGATTTTAAAAAAAAAGCTGATTTGGTGGTCAAAGGCTTCTAACAAAAAGGAGATGAGACATGGTGATAGGAGAGATCAGGCAAGAAGAAGATGCTAAGTGAGTTCAGACAGCAGTTTAGGAAAGAGAACAATGGAGCACATGGAAAGATTCCTGCCAAAGATCCCTATCATGGAATGACATATGTCACCCCTGCAACTGAGCTCTATTATCTGGTTCATCTACAACCAGTTGCCAACAGAAGCAAATCTAGTGAAACGGAAGCACTCAAATGACTCAAAATGTAGTCTGTATGGAGGCATACAGACTCTTGATCATGTGTTATCAGCCTGCAAAGAATCTTTGGCAAGAGGTAGATATAAATGGAGATATAACCAAGTTCTCAAAAAGCTAGCAGCAGCAGTGGACATCATACAGTGTACAGTTAACAGAAAGAAGGCAACTATAAAATAACCAGTTTACTTTCTCAGAGAAGGCACCAAACAGAGTGCCTTGAGGAAGACCTAGACATTGCAAACGAGTGAAATACGTGACATTGTAAATGACTAGGAGATAGCGGCTGACCTTGGAGAAATGAGAGAATACTCATAAGTAGTTCCTAAAACTGGACAAAAACCTATCTTGATCCTCTCCTTTGACAGCAGCAGAACAACACTAGTAATTGGCTAAAAAACCAGTGTGGTAAGAAAAAATCTAAAACAAAAATGGAAAAACAACTATGTCATGAAAAATGGCTAATATGAAAATGAAGGTTAATTAATTAATTAAAGGTGAAGGATATGTGTGTGTGCAAGGAAAAGATAAAAATGAGCTTGTGCATGAACATCTTTATGAGCCCGCATGTTTATACATGCGTGCACACACACCAACATAGGCAGAGTATAGAAAAGAATATTTCATTTATTCCCTTCGAGTGAATGGTACCAAGCTGTTAGATAAGTTCATATTCATCCTGTTGTTTCCTTTTCTCAACTGCTGATGAATGATAGAGGGCCAGGATTCTAAAGTGGCTAATGTTATAATCATTATTATTGAAATGTTTAGCCACAGGTTTTATCAGGAGCATAATTCTGGATGTTACAGATGTGCTCACGTGCTCGTTCAGACAACATCTGACCTGTTTCTCCTGTGTACAGTTGTCCACAATATAAACTTCAAAATGGCAAAACCTTGGGAGAAACATTTAAGTATAAACCTATCATTTCATAATGACACAGAAAAAACCTAAAGATTTATTAGTTAGTGCACGGTTGAAGACACCAGAAGAAATCGCCCATCTTCAATGTGGTACACATTGCTGTACACGTTCACAGTGCAACACTTGCCGTTTCATTAACACCAGTACTTCTGTATTAGGACCCAACTCCACATATACTAATAAATAATTATTCACCTGTATATCCAAGTGCCAAATTTATTACATCACTTGTATCCAAGAATTGTTTTTGATTATCTTACAAACCTGTATGTTTTCAGGATGATATGTCAATATCAAAGGGACTTGATTTTTATGATCATTCTTTTTGTCTTCAGTTATAGTGCATTTTTGTGAGTGATCTTTGTAGCGATTTTGTGAGCTGAGTTGATTATAACTGGAAGAAGATTATTGATCCTAAAAAAACCTGACATTTCATCAGCTTTCTAGTCAAAATGAAATAAATGATGTAGGCGATGAAATTGTGATTTTGGAATGGCTTTTTTAGTGGATGTAGGAAAGCTGGAGATATAATCAAGGAAAGAGTGAGAGTCAGCAGGTTTATAATATATGGACATTGAAACAGTATTCTCTGTAGTCAAGGTTGGAGTGATATCGAGGAGGTTTACTGAATGGTTTCAAACTTTGCTTGATGATAGTTCTGAACAAAATTGATAAAATTATGTAGTTCACCTATGCTAGAAGTTGAAATTCCAATGATGTCATCAATGTATCATCAGTATAAACAGGCATGGGTCCATAATATGTTTGAAAGATGTGCTCTATGTAGCCTAAAAACAGATTTGCAAATGGGAATCCCATCTTGGTACTCATGGCTACACCCTTTATTTGTTTGTAATATGAATCATTGAAAGAAAAGGCATTCAATGTCAAAACTAGTTCAGCTAGTCTTACAAGAGTGTTTGTTGATGGTTCTAGCATTTGTCGCTGGTTTAGGTAGTACCCCAAAGCTTCAAGATCTTCTCCATGTGGTATGATATTATATAGGGGTTTGATGTCCATTGTGAATAGTGATGGGTTAGGAGTAGTTAAGGATATTTCATTAAATACTTGAAAAGCCTCTGGGGTATCTTTGATATAGATTGGAAGAGTATGTATCAAAGGTGTCATGAAAAAACTAGAGATTAACTCTGTAGGTCAATTACATGTTGAAATTATAGGTCTTTCAGGGTTTTCAGGCTTGTGTATCTTAGGTAGGATGTAAAACAAGGATTTTCTTGGTTCTTCTATAATTAAGTCTCATGCATCTAGTGGGAGTTCTTCTGCATCTATTAAATTGTTTATTATCTCCTTTACAGTATTTTGGTATTCTTTGAGATGATCTGTTTGTAGTTTCAAATAGTATTCATCATTAGAGAGCTGTTATTCTGCCTTCGCTATATACAGGTCCTTGCTCCATACGATTATAGTACCACCTTTGTCATGGGTTTGATGACAATGTCATGTCTATCTTTGAATTCTTTGTTGGTTTTTTTCCTCATTTATGGTCAGATTGTGATTAAACGTTGTGTTTATTAGAGACATTTAGGTTGTTGATTTCTTCTTGAAATTTGTTGATAAAATACTCTAAAGCAAGAAATTTTCCTTGATTAGGTGTCCATGTGCTACTGTGTCTTTTGAATGGAATGAAAGGATTTTCATTAGAAGGAAGGTTATTATTGTTGTCTTCGGATGGATTTTGGTTATTGTCAACAGAGTTATTGTTGCTGTATTGGTTTTGTAACCATAAACACAAAAAATCGTGTGACATCTCTTTTGGTACTGAAGTCATCAAGAAAGGGTAGAAAATTAAAGTTAATAAAATATATACAAAAGAAGTGCTTTTTTCAAGTGTCAACATTGTTGTATGCTAAAAGCAATTTTGGAAAAAATGTGCTTGAAGTAGTTATGCTGAATGCACCTGAGAGATATTAATTAACTGTATGAAAAAATTGTACAACTGCTTATATTCCCTTGGGGGACATCATCAGTGCAGGTATGTGGATCACTATGCATACCTTCACACCTTTGTTTCTCTGTTGTGACTGGTAAGTACTTCATTCATTCATTTTCTTTCTTTGCAGGGGCCTTTCTTGCATGTTTGAATCCCACTGAGTGTTGCCTGACCAGGTATACTTAGTCTTAAACTTGCACTGTAAGACCTGCTATCTGCTGTAATGGACACTATCAAAGAACAGTTACTCTGTTACATGTTGTAGTTATTTGAAAATACCAGGATATGCAGTCAGTGGCATTCACATACAGATCCCAGCTTTCAGAGATTTGTATGTTAACAAGAAACTGAGGAAGAGGCTTCAGATACTAACATAACATAGAGCAATTATAATAATTACAGTGTTACTGACTTTATTTGTCATAATTAATCTGTTAGAATTTAGTTTTTACACTTCGAATTATTAAAACTCTCTAACTTTTTAAGGTTCAAACAAACACAACTTACAAATGAGCTTAGACTTGTTCCATGGTTATTGCTGGAGGGTTGGTTACCTTCTTAGAGGACTCCCAGACCAGACTGACTAACAAGATTTTATCCCAGCTTTTATACTACTTTGTTGCTATGCAGTCTAGATCAATTGTGTGTTGGTGCAACTTAATAAAGACTCAATTAGTGGTCATGAGCTTTACACAAAGGACTGTTTGTTCAACAAAGTTTATATTAACTAGAGGCCATTGGCATTTCTTTTCCAAGAACAACCTTAAGTGGAAGATTGCCCACCATGGGCTCATTAGTGTTGCTGTTCTGACCTTCAGTCACCAGCTTATCTCTTACGTTTTTCCTGCCTTGTTATTTTGCTCATTAATAGCCAAGTATTGATATTTCATCGTTTATCTTACAGAATAGGATACAATTTGAATCCTTCCAAGTGATTTGATACATTTTATTGTATTCTTTTGACAATGAGTCTGGCCATAAAATAAATATTCTTATGTTCACCAAGTGAATGCTTAGCCCTTTATCACCTTCACCCATCTACTTATGCATGCTAGACACCACCTCCACCTGTACATTTATGCCAATTACAATAATGGAAAAAAAACCTACCCTGGATGATAAAGGGGTTAATGAATGCACAATCAGGGACATTGTAAAGCGACAGATTTGATGGGAAGAAACATGAAAAAGATGACAACCATTAGGAGAAAATGGAGGAACATGCCAGGTGAATCCAATCCATAATGGTAATGGGTGAAAGGTCATGGGAGTGATTAGGAGTCCAAAGAATAAATAAACTGAAAAGGGAAGAGTGCATGTCATATGCCATCGGAGAGCCCTGACTTTGTAAAGGAGGTGGTCAGGATTGGAACAGTTAGAAAGGTGGGATATGGCAGGAAGGGAAATGAGTGTAAATGTGGAATTACCCTTTCAAATAGCTAAAGTTTTGGGCATAAAATAAGGATCTGGAAAAAGGAGAACTTAGAAACTATGAAAGAAAAATGTGGCGGACATTAATCGTAAACACAACTGAACTACGACATTCACACGCCAATATGAGCAAGAAAATGTGATATAACAAACATGAAAGATTCAAAAGGAGGATGAGTGAAAGCATGCAGGACCACATTGAGATTCCAATCAGGGAGTGAAGCATGATGAGAAGGATGGGAAATAGGGAAAGAATGAAACAAAATGGACAAGACTGGCAACTGGAAGACACGAGCCTATTTGGAAACCTAAAACATGTCTGAAATAACTGACAAATAGCCTGCAACAGAGGAAACTGAGAGCCCTCTGTCAGAGAGCCAAGTCATAAATGGACATGATGTAAGGAACCTTAGGATGGGAAGGATGATAACCATGTCAGACAGACCAAGAGTGGTATGTGTATCACTGATGTTGGTAAACTGCCATGGAGGATGGATAGACAAGATGGGATGTTAAGGAAGCCACACAATGCAAAAGTCTGGCCCTTCTGGTGAGGGACTGGACAAAAGCCATGCATTAAGATGGAGTGTGGGAAGGGACAGATGACGAATGCCTGATTGGGGCTGATGTAGGAGCATCTGATATAAAGGAAGAGGGATGACACCAAAAGCTGGTGCAGCAGTGGAAACCACATTTGAGCCACCAACATAGTGGACTGAATTACGGCAAAGACACATGGGAGGAGATTAATGTACCGACCTGTCCAATCCAGACTGAGAGCATCTACTGCACCAGCCAAAGGATGAAGAACAGGAGACAAAAATCAGGGAAGCCATTTATTGAAATGAGTAGAAAGAGCATTCAAATCTAGGACAACCCCCGAAAACCTTGAGGATCCAAAAAACACTCCATAGGTATATTCTTGTCAGGGCAAAATAACCGATCCACGAGAAGAGTCAGGTCACCCAGAAAAAGACATGCCAATAAAGTGATGTGATGTGTGTGAGCCAAATATAGGAGATGCAGCATTTGAAAATAAAGGTCTCTTGACCGAGTGTCCCCAAGCCTGGAGATGTAGGTGACTACTGTAGAATTTTCAGAGTGCACCACCATCAAACAGCCCCGAAAGGAGGTTCAAGATTGATATGGAGAAAGGACCTGGAAAGAGCTAATCTAACCAAAACCTGCTGAGTGTTGAGAGTATGTCTCCAACCTGAAAAAGAAGCATCTGTAAAAAGGTGACATTCCGGATGAGGAGGGGAAAGAGGAACACCCACAATAGTGTTTTCCTGATCCAACCACCAGGCAGGGTCAGTCTGGAAGGAAGGGGAAGGGTGAGAGAGGCATCTAAGATATCCCAAACAAAGCACCATTAGTCTAACAAAACTCAATGAAGACGACCAACGTGGGCACAACCATTAGGAAAGAGGGCTTCCATAGAAGCCCATGTCCCAAAAAGAGAGAGAGAACCTCTTGTGTAATTGGAGAAGTAGACGTTGCATATGAGACAATCCACAGCCTTTAACTGAAGAGAAGAAGGTTGGGCCCTGACTGGTCATGAAGTTGAAAAATATTCCGAGATGAACCAAACGTTTTGTGGGTGTAAGAAAAGACTTAACCACCTTGAAAAGCCAACCCACTCTGGCATTTTCCTGAAGACGAAAGTGAGTAAGTAGGGCATATTCTTCATGTGAGGTAGCCAGAAGTAGCCAGTTGTCCATATAATGATGGAAATGAAAGACCCTGGCAAATGCCTGGACTACTTGAAAGAACCCATAGGTTGGCAAGGCAAGTCCAAATGGATGTGCCTGAAAATACGAACTGGATGCATGGGATAGATGATGTGAAAATTGCAAGAAAGAGCAAAATATGACTCCATGGGGAACATGGAAAGGACTAAGAATTGGTGCAGAGATGATACATCGATGACCAGGTGCCAATCCCTATCTTGTGGGGAACAATAAACAGAGGAGAAGAAAACTTAGGAAGAGAAGGACCACCTTATTCGATGGCATGCTTATGAAGTAAGTCCCAAACCACCTCCAAAGGATGCTGGCATGAAACAGGAATGGTATAGGAGGACCAGACAGCAAAGGAACTCCAAATGTGGGAAAAATGGGAAGGAGTCTAGCTCCCATGGGCTTTGACCCGACAACATAGTCACAGATGCTGGATGCCCTGAAAATGACACCTGGTAGGGTAATGACGGCGAGTTTCCAAAGACAGATAAGCCAGAACC
>NW_013671162.1:53155-61002 GCF_000517525.1 Limulus polyphemus
AAAAATTGGGGTCCAATTCCAACAATGGGATAAGAGACTCCAAATGCTTTGAGGCTACATAATAGAAGTGAGAACAATAATTAGCGAAAGCAAAATCGTACATAAGTACATGAGGGTCGAGGCATACTGACCCCCAAATGCAGTTGCTCTCTCAAAACGACTCACATGAATCTGAATATCTGGGGAAGAAGGAAACATTAAATACTGACCCAAAGACTCGTCCCCAAGAAGGGCAAGGGTGAAACCATAGGAAACAGGAGATAAGGACAGAATATAAAATACCTGATTAATCAAGTCCACAAAACATGAAGGAGGCCCGACCAATTCTCCCAAAATGACATGCAACTGAGAGGGACATTCAGGAGGAGAGAAAAGGCTGTCCAAATCTGCCTCTTTCCAATCAATCAAACCATGAGCAGGTATGATAAGACAATCCTCAGTTTGTTCTGAATGATACATGAAATGACCACTTCCTGATGCACCATAGCCATCACTTCATTTTCCAACAAACTTGGTTCTGACCCTGGGTCTGTGGTCTAGAAATCTGCAGCAGAAGTAGTGACCATCTGAAACTGCCAAACTTTTGGAAATGAAGCAGGAGAGAAGAAAGAAAAGAAAAAATATATGTCATAACTCTCCACCAGAATTAATAAAATGTTAAATAACAAATATAAATGATTTAGAAAAGAAGTTGAAAGGCCTGACAGACAAGACAATATAAACTTTTGTGTGAGTCAATCAAACCATGAACAAAAAACGTCTGTACAAAAAGATTGCCAATCGAGAAGTGATTAACAGCTGCAACATTAGAGAGGGTGCTAGTTATGATAGGGGTAGTGTTGCATTCCTATTGGTGGAGGGTTGCTGTATAATCATGTTAGTATGCAGATATCTCATGTTAACATACATGAGGGTAAGTGGGAGAATCAAGGCTAGTGGTGATCAAAATGTTGTACTGACAGAGAGCAGTATAAGTCAAGAAAAGCTTTTTGTGAGAGGAGGTAAGATAGCATATTGGAAATAAAGTTTTTTGGGGTAAAACTTTATATTTTATTTCTTATTTTCTTCAACCTAACACTAACTTTAGAGAAATCGTAGCCATACAGTAAAATGAAAAGTTCAAAATTTTAAATAAAATATTAATACCATTTTTTCCTCTTCACTGACTGCAGTATTGATTAGAAAGTTACAAGTTACTTATCTTAACAGTTTCATCTGTTAACCTTTTACATATCTATTTAATTTAAATTTTATTACTGTACTTTGTATCACTGGGACAGTAATCCTTGTGTTTAAAGCAATAAGTCACAGTGGGAATCTATTAGTTGATTACTTAGAGTTAACATAAACAGTATATGACCTAGTGTGATATATAACACCAGCACAAAAACTACACTCATATTAGTTTCATTTTCCTGAAGTTTTGTTTGGCTAGACTTATAAGCTTCTAATTTTTAAAGTTTTATTACTCTGTTATAATACTTAAAAAGCAATAATTTCTACTGCTCACCACATACTTAAGCTGCTTCCACTTGAGTAAAAATATCTAACTTTCTCCATTAAACCTCATTGTGAGCCTTCATAAGTTTGGGTGTCCAAAAAAAAATTAATGGAGTTTTCAAGTATGCATTTTAGAACACAAAATATATCAGGCACTGGAACAGAATGTCATAAAACTACTATGATTTATCTAACTTTCTAAACAATCAACAAAGCTGATTAACACAGACCAAGCAATTCCAATCAAGTGAAAGATAATTGCAAGAACACTGAACACAGAATTGTAAAATATACATGTAGAGGAGAATTTACTTTTTCTATTGGTTGTATACATGTTGTCTATCATCCATGTAAAGTTAATTAGCAAACAATCTTGAAAGTTCACTTGATGAATTTGACAAATATATACTAATATCTCACCAAATAAGGAAGGTAGGATATTCAAATTTTAGGTTATTGCTTTTAATTATGTTTAGTTTGTATTTCCAAATAGTTGGAAACTTTAGCAGCCTATTTTAGAAGTTGGAAAATTCTAAAGTGGAGAACAGGAGCTCAGACACAACATATGACACAGAAAAATGAATTTTTTATATTCTCTTTGAACTTAGTAAGTTAAAACTTAGATAATATAAAAACTTAAATTATAAACTACATTTCCATGCCAAGTTTAGTGACATACACTGATAAAAAAAGTTTAAATGTAATAATGTAAAAGGTCATGACATGTGCTTTTTGACCCGGGTGGATGGAAAGAACTATAGTAAGAGACCAAGCTTTTTCTTTTAGTAAAGCAATATTAAGCTGACTACTAAAGATAAAACAGACTGGTATTATTGTTCATCATAAAGAAGAACATACTTAAAAGCAACAGACCTATTTTCAACCACAATTTTTTTCTCAATTCTTCATTGTCTTCTGGTCTATCAGCATTCTTCTTAGCTAACTGTACATCAAACTGAAAAACACAAAATAAACCATACATTATATTATAATACTGTGTATTTGATTAAGACAACAACTTCCAGAATGTTTAAATATGACATAAAATCTTCAAGGCTAGTTGAAGATAATGCCAGTGCTTTCATATTCCAATTTAATTCTGACAAATGGAATATAATCTTACAAAAGAACATCAAAGGCCATGTCTCTTATGGGCAGTCACAACTGATGTTTAGCAAAAACACATTTTGTTTTTATTTTAATATATAGTATTGCAGTCATAACAGTGGCTTTAACCAACATTTACACTGTAAATTTTCTTACATTTTATAAAGTTTAATAAAGAGATGTGTATGTAAACAAAATATATTACTTATTCAGTGCTTCAATTCACCTTCAGGATAGTTTCCATGTGCATCTAAAAGTAAAATTTTTATTTAACTTATTCACTACACATATAACTTACTTTCAGAGCCAAGTCAACAGCTTCCTCATACAAACCCATTGTTGTATAGATGTGAACACAAGCTTCACTTTCCTCAACTTCTGAGCACAATCGAAGAGCATATTTCAAATCATAAGAGACCATGCTTTCTTCCTTATTGAGAAAAAATCACATCCTTATGTAGTACATTTTTAAAAGTAACTACTACTCTTCTTACCTTGTTAAAAACAAACACAAATCTTTCTTCTTTCACTTTTATTTTAGAAATTGTACAAGAGACATAAAATATAACTCTTGCAGGTACAAAATAAATATGTAGAGTTTATACACAATCACATATTCTTATATAATAAAACAAACAAGAATGACTGGATGGATCCAATTATGGAAGACTGTTTTTTTCAAAATGTAAGCAGCAGTAATACCAGGAAACTAAGTCCATTTGACATTTGACCTCTGATGCCACAGAGAAGAAATCTAGTTGATCCCAAGATAGCAACCTCCAGTGATGCAGTCATACTGAATGATATCATAAATTATTAAGATTTTGCATCTTTTCTAACATTATCAATAATAATTTTATTTCTCAACATCCTTATGTTTAAAAACATCCTGTAAGACATTTCATTATCAATTACCATGAACAAATGGATGGTAATTTTATCATATAATTAAGTAATCACTATTAATAATATTAAAACAAATTCCCACTAAGATCACAAATAACCTAATATCCTTATTGTATTCTCTAACATTATAATCAGTCCCAACACAACTTACCATTAGCAGTTATGGTCAGACAAGCCACAATAGAGTTTAGGAATAGCCCTCTGCTGTCATAATGCTCTCAGGCAATGGAAAAAGTCTTGACATGCTTGAAAAATCAGCACCCTGAGTTAATAACTTTTTACCTCTCTGGCACTAACAAGCCCTGACCTGCTTGATGATTGAACAACTCATTGAATGGTCCTGCTTGACTCCTCCAATGAGTTTAGTTTTAAAGCCATGTTGCCATTTTAAAGCATCATCCTTTAGTATGTTCATCTACCTTTTGTTTTGTTTAGGTCAGTTCAAAAGCACAGAATTTATGGGTAAACAGTGGTCACCAAAGTAAAGACAAACTGATCACACAATGATTTTAAAAGGCCATTTTCCAAGCCTGGGACTCCACATCTAAAGGTTACCAGGCTTGTGTTTGTACCAGAGACATATGGACCTCTCATATATATATATATACAGTTTGATTTGTAATAAATGTTTTTGAGTTACCAATGCCATACACATAATTAATCTAGTAATTTTAGGAATCATTCATATGTATTTCTTTTTTTATTCTATTCACTTCTTAATGAATGCATTATTATTAACTGAATTTTCTCACTAGCAAATGCTCTCATTTTTCATAGCTTCTGCTTCATCATCTTCATTTAGTTTATCTCATGAATTTGTGAATAGAGTTATATCTCAGTTGTTGATAGAATATTAATCTTTTCAGATATTCTTCTCTAAATGTTTTTTCAATAATTGGCAAAAAATTCTTCACATAGCAACCATTTAGTTTCTCAGAATGCATTTCCTTCAGATACTAATTTCTCAATTTTTCTCCTTGTTTATCTTCCAATATCATCAGCTAGAGTACGTAAATTCATCTCAATCCAGAGACTGTCCACTGTAGGACACCCTTTGTCTCTGTTAGTTACTTTTGAATTACATTTCTTTTTTTGAGTGTTCATCTTCGTAAAAACTATTATGTTCTTTGGCAAAGTTGATGAAAAATATATCTTTTTTTTTTAATGGTACCATTTTCTTCTGATTATTATCCTCATTGATGTTTCTTTCTCCTCTTCCATTACATGTATCATTTTTCAAGCATGTACAAAGTACTCAACTCAAAAATTGAATTGTGAAAGTGTGAAAAAGTGATGTTAATCAGAGGGAAATGGTACCACAAAAAAAAAAACATATCTTTAGTAAGGTTGATGCTTCTGGTCAAAAGTAATCAATGGAGATTCCACCGATGTATCTGACTAATCTGACTGTAATTTTCATATTCAAGAACTTTTAACTGGTCATCTGGTTCATAAAGAAGGTTAAGACTATCATCTTCAGGTCATCATCCAATTCACAAATATCCAGTTGGTTATCTAACTCTTCATGTGAAACCTGATTAGGCTCTGGAATTTCTATATGATTAATTGTTTCTTCAAGTGTGATCTGATTACTGATTGCATTATGTTTAGTACATTCTACATGATAGTCCAACTCCTTAAATGCAATCTGGTTGTCATCATTAGGTTTAGGAACTTCTCTGTGATTTCCTAATTCTTCAAATGGGATCTGGTGGTAAATATTAACCTATGAGTCTTCCAGTGCAATATAGCTGTTGTCACCAAGTCTAGGAAGAAGAGTCCATTTGTTCTGTCACATCATCACTTATAGAGAATTTTTCTAAATTTTCCAAGTAATACTTCCCATAAATGTTTTTACTCTCAAAACATAAAATGTACTACAAAAGTAAATAATGAAGACAAAGACGTTTCAAAAGAAAAGAAAAGTCACTGATATAATATATATTTACAGGTCCTAAAGGATGATATTGGAACAGAAGCAAACTGGTATCTAAAACAAGTGCACTGCATGACACTAAACAGTTAGTAAATGAACAATTTTCATGAAGTATAAGAAAATAGATTAGAATAGAATAACTAAAAAGATTAACATTCAAGCAACAACTTAGACATGATATATGATAAACCACATAAAAATTAACAAATGAAGATGATGACCTGGAGGCTGTTCAAGCAGCTGTGATAACATTTACCACAAAGAAAAATTGATTAATGATGAAGTACTCATTAAGTAATAAATGAAATAATAATACAAATACTTATAAGAGACTCCTAAAAATATTATGTAAATCATGTTTGTATACCATAGGCAATTTATCAAAAAAACTACACAAGAGAAAATGTTTTTTGTGCACTATAAATGTTGCTCACACTTGTCTGGCAATTTATTTTTCTGTACTTTGTGAATCATAGTCTGTTCCAAAGCAACTGTTTCTAAAGTTAAACAAAACAAAACCTGTATGACCATATGAAATGATGATAGTGAGCTGGTTCAGAACTTGTTATAATGCTTCAGGATAGCAGTAAGGATGATAAGCTATTTGTTGATCCAAGTGTGATCTTTCTTCTTCTTATTATTATTTACAGTCAGAAATGTTAAGTATTATTAACAATTTATGATATCATCTGATGTGGATGCATCTATTGAAGAAATTGTATCCACCAGAGGCTCCTAATTGGTCTAGTCTCCGGGGTATATTACTAATGGTAATCAAGTTTAATCTTTTTTTTAAATACTAAAAAATTTTTAATGAGATAAAAAAACGTGTACACAAATTTGCATATAAAGCATTCAATGAAATTTATATGACAGTCTAAAACTTTAGCTTTTAAATTTGTTACGGAAAAATTATTAGATTGTTTTTGCAAGTGTTACCTGTCCTTGTAAAATGAGATAGTCCATTAACTTATCCTTCTGAAGACGAGCATATAATGCCAACAAGTAGTTATGAATAGCTTGATCTCTGTTTTGTAGTTCGTTGATACAAAATTCTAAGTAACGAATGGCTTCACTACCCTGAAAATGAGAAAGAAACCTGTGAAAAAAATCGTTTTCTCATATGATTTTTAATTAAGAATCAATATTAGGCTAAATCTGATACAATTTGTAGACAATTCATCTTGTAACAACTTCATTATAAGGGTTCTGAGTACATTCAATTTGTGTATAAAGATGCTGTGAGTGCATGGGGATGGGTCACCCCTATAAACCAAGTACAGATACACAGTATAATTAACTCACCAGACAAAAATCTTGGGTGTCACAATAGGCCATGAAAAAACAGATTTTTGAATTGAAATACATTAGCTACCATAAGAAAAACATATTTATAAATATCTTCTTACCTTCCATTTCTTGTGTTTCTTCGGCTCATCAAAATATCTAGCAGTGTAAGTACTGACAAGTAGCATACTGTGGGCTTCAACAAGTGACAGAGGATGGGCTACCTCCCTAAAAAGCTGTATATTGTGTGTTAAGAATACTGAAAGTTGCTGTAAGAACCTCAGGTCAGACAACCCTCTCACCAACCACACTGCAAGAGGTACAAGAGGCTTTATGATGAGGATGGCATGTCAGTGATGGCACACAATATCTACCATATGTTCCTCTCATCCTTTATCCACAATGGCAATAGTTCAGTAGATGTTTTACATGTCACTGAACATGCTTGCCTCAGTCATAAAGGGCAGGAGTAGGCTCTATTCCTAGAAACAAGGTATGCTGAGCTAACAGAAAACTTTTTGATAAAAGATAACCAGGCTTCATTGTGTCCACACCTGTTCAGTTCATTTTTGTAGCTTCATCGATTGTGATTACAGAATTGGCCTCATGGACATTATATATTATTTCTGTTTTCATCACCAGGTGGAACTCTTCATCAGAGATTCTGTTGTCACACAAGGCCTTGGTCTGCAGTGGTATTAAGCTTAGCTTTTGCCAGGGTCCAGACTTCCTCATGGTTTTTTTGCCTTGAGGTTCAGATGGAAGCTGATGTATTTCCCAGATATCCTTTCTAGGTCACAGTCAAATGTTAGAGTTTCAAAATCCACTAACAGGGGCATGTAATCAGCAGATTGATTCCAACCATGTTGGAGCCAAAGCTAGCAGCAATAAGGGTTATGTCTGATTGACAGCCCCATGGTACTTCTTCTAAAGTGTATCTTGAATGTGTCATTCACCCTCGAGCTGCCTTTGAAGCTCAACAATTTAATGGAGTCAAAAGTTTTCCATACCTGGGCATGCTTTAGGCATGTGAGTTAATGCAGGGTATAACCCAGCAGTATTAGTTTGCATTGCGGGTAGAACAATCAATATTATGTGTATTGAAATAACA
>NW_013671162.1:61929-63519 GCF_000517525.1 Limulus polyphemus
TGGTAGCTAGTACAGATTTGGAAAAAAGCATATATGACCAGGCAACACTTGCCACTGAGTGGGATGATAATGGTAAGAGGGTCCCTGAAAAGGAATATAATAAGACAGAAGAAATGAAGTCACTCACCTCTGTCACAATCAAGCCAGGGCATGTAGAATAGCCTGGAAGGTAGCTGAAACCTATTCAAAGATGAAACTGTTAAATTACGTAAATAGTGCAACATAAAGGTGTTAGGTATGATCCACATACCATCCCGTAGAATTTCCTCCACTGGGCAATGCAACTGAGCTGCCAGGGACATCAAAATATGTCAAACTTGATGAGATGAGACACAAAGAAGTTCTATTCCTCTACTGAAAGCCCAGAGTAAGTCATACAAACCAACTGACGAATCCAACCTGTCAAAGTGACAGGGGATAAGTCACATGACACAATAGAATCCCAGTGGAAAAACAAATGGTAATGTGAGCCCTGAAATGCTTCAGTATGTGCCACATAACATCAAAGGACCCGGACCAGGCATAAAAGATGATCTAGACCCGAGCGGTCATATAAATGTGAAAAGGAGAGAAGATTAATAGGAGCAAAAGCCTTATCTCCTTCTCTAACTGCTGAAGTTTGGGTAGAAAAGCCCTGTCTGGATACAACAGAACATAAGTGGAATGGTAAAGAATCCTGTGAACATGAAGCACAAACACATCCGATAAAGATGATATAGTGAACATGACTCCAAAGGTTCAAAAGGTGGATGAGATAAGGCATGGAGGACCACTGTGATATCCCAATGAGGAACCTGGAAAGGATGATGAGGATAGATAACCTGAAATGATTTCTAAAGTAAGTACAAAACTGGGGACTCAAAATACTTTTCTTCTCTTAGAAAAATTAAAAGTAACAGATAAATCAGCTTTATACAAGGCAATAGACAAAGGTGATAAACCTTTGTCAAATAACCATGTCAAAAATTTAGAAACTTGCATCACAGTGGGATGAGCAGGGTTTAACCCATGTCTGAGAGACCACTGACAATAAGTAAACCATTTCTGTTGATAAACTTCTGAAGTAGAATGTTGAATGGATTGTGTTAATAAGGATGTCAGCTGAGAAGTCAATCCCTGATGTTGTGTGATGGACAGCATAAAAATCAGGTGTGAAGTAAAAGAATGTCGACTGTTGGATGAAAAATGTCCAACTGTAGCTGACATAAGAGAGATGGCCAGAGAGGAGAGGGAAGAGGTTGACACTCCTGAAGATACAGGAGGAGTGGAAACAAAGGCTGACATGACCAATGTGGTGCCAACAGAAGAACTAACAGGATATGGAGTGAATCAGTGCAAGAACCTTGGATAACAGACAAATGTGAGGAAAAATGTAAAAATGAAGACCCATCCAATCCTAGCTGAGAGAATCTATGCCTAAAGCCAGAGGGTGAGGTACAGGACACCAGAAGGATGTGAGCTGAGCATTCCAGTGTGTGGTAATATCATCAATCTGAGGCCTTCTGAGACGAGAGCAGATCCAATGAAAAACTTGAACGATTTGATGTTTGTGTGCCCAAAAAAGAAGATACAATGTTTGAAAGCAAAGAG
>NW_013671163.1:0-4911 GCF_000517525.1 Limulus polyphemus
GATAGATAACCTGACTTTCATATTTTCCATCTCCTTTTGTGAAACAAAACTAGCTAAGTACCGCCCGATAGATAACCTGACTTTCATATTTTCCATCTCCTTTTGTGAAACAAAACTAGCTAAGTACGGCCCGATAGATAACCTGACTTTTATATTTTCCATCTCCCTTTATGAAACAAAACTAGCTAAGTACGGCCCGATAGATAACCTGACATTCATATTTTTCATCTCCCTGTGTGAAACAAAAGTAGCTAAGTACGGCCCGATATATAACTTGACTTTCATATTTTCCATCTCCCTCTGTGTAACAAAACTAACTACTAAATTCATTATATTTCTATTCATACACCAATAACTATAAATATACCGGAAAATTGTTAGAAAGCCCGATTACTTTGATTTGCAAATATGATAAAACCGAGGAAAATAGGTTACGCGGGAAAAACTTTTTGGAGTCTTATATATAACTATAGTCCTTACCAAACAAAAAATGACTTTCACATAAACAATGAACATAACAAATGAAATAGCCGGCAAACTAATCAAAATAAACGTAGTGTCCGTGAGTGTTAAAATCTGTGGTCTGTGTTCTAGTTCTAATGCTGTTCAACTTATTTGCAACATTTCATCTCACGTGAGAATGGATAGATCAGGAAGAAATTATAACCAGATATAAAGTTTAAGGACAGTATTATCTATTAATTAGTCGTCACGTAAAATATACATGATGTCCGGTGTGACTGGAGGTTATATAGCGTTAAGGCTTTCGTCTTTGTTTGTTTGTTTAGTGACTAGTATACATGATCTCTAGTCACTCCAGGCTGTGATCCTTCGAAGGTTATATAGTATTAAGGCTTTCGTATTTTTTTGTTTGTTTCTTGACTAATATACATGATCTCTAGTCACTCCAGGCTGTGATCCTTCGAAGGTTATGCTTTCGAAGGTTATATAGCGTTAAGGCTTCCGTCTTTTCCTGTCGGTTTAGTGTCTAACACGAACGTTCTGCATGCATCATTCGATATATAAACAAAACAACAACAACATTGGGTCATCAGACTCTAGCCTTTAATATATAAACAAAACAACAACAACACTGGGTCATCAGACTCTATCCTTTGATATATAAACAAAACAACAACAACATTGGGTCATCAGACTCTAGCCTTTGATATATAAAGAAAACAACAACAACACTGGGTCATCAGACTCTAGCCTTTGATATATAAACAAAACAACAACAACATTGGGTCATCAGATTCTAGCCTTTGATATATAAACAAAACAACAACATTGAGTCATCAGACTCTAGCCTTTGATATATAAACAAAACAACAACAACATTGGGTCATCAGACTCTAGCCTTTGATATATAAACAAAACAACAACAACATTGAGTCATCAGACTCTAGCCTTTGCGTTTGCTTGACAAAATCAACAAAACTCTGTGATATTTAGAGCCAAAGACGAATCTCAGAAAAGTTGTTTTTATATACAAACAGAGAGTCGAAGGATAGTTATAAAACTTGACTCCTCTGTTTCCCTTTACTGATTCTCCACGGATTATCCACGGGATATAAGGTCAGATGTGTTATATTAATAACCGTTTGAATAAAATCGCAGCATGTTTCATCGGTTGCCATCTGGGTCAAATTATGATAAAATTATATACGGTTTAAAATAATCGCTCTTGTGCTGCGATTAAATTCTAAAAATAACTGTTGCTGTTTTGTTAACGCAAAGCTACACGATGGTTTATTTGTTTTCTCTGCACCACGGGGGGTCATCGGGCAATATTAGCCCTTGAACTTACCGCTGTCCCAAATTAATACTGTGACTACGTATATTAGTTTCATTTAAAAACAAATTTAAAATCCACTTATACTATTATATAAATGGTTTACAAATCCTTCAAGAGCAAGCTAAAATTAGCAAGAAATCCATATTTTTTTAACCTTCTCAAACAAATATAATATTAGTAAGAAATGTAAAAAACAGGAATTCGCACTTCACAAGCAATTAAAACATCTCTGAATGATATCATATTTATTTTGAGAACGTGATAATACTTATAAACAAATAAAGATATCTATAACTATCGCAACGTGATAGGCGACAGTGTCCTCCCCCTATTCCAACTGAAGCTTGCATGTACGATTTTCTGAAAGGTGCTCCATATTTTCAATCCTAACCATTTTTGTCAAATTTGCTGATAGCTGATAGAGTGTCTCCCTATTCCAACTGAAGCTTCTGTGTACCATTTCCTGCTACTCCAATCATTATTGTTAAATTCGCTGATAGCTGATGGAGTGTCTCTCTATTCCAACTGAAGCTTCTGTGTACCATTTCCTGCTACTCCAATCATTATTGTTAAATTCGCTGATAGCTGATGGAGTGTCTCCCTATTCCAACTGAAGCTTCCGTGTACAATTTCCAGCAAAATACTACACTAGTTTTTACCGTAATCATTTTTGTCAACTTCTCTGGTAGCTGATAGAGTGTCTCTCTATTCCAACTGAAGCTTCTGTGTACTGTTTTCTGCTACTCTAATCATTTTTGTCAAATTCGCTGATAGCTGATGGAGTGTCTCCCTATTCCAACTGAAGCTTCCGTATACAATTTCTTGCAAGACACTACACTAGTTTCTACTGTAATAATTTTTGTCAACTTCGCTGGCGGATTATTCACTTCTACCCAGAAAACGTTACGTTTGACAATAACCAATTTTTTTGTGTGATTTTAATATTCATTAATTCCAGCTCCCTCCCAGTGGCACAGCGGTATGTGTGCGGACTTACAACACTAGAAACCGGATTTCGATACTCGTGGTGGGCAGAGCACAGATAGCCCATTGTGTAGCTTTGTGCTTAATTACAAACAAAAAACAAACAAATATTAATTGCTGATGTTCCAGTGGTCTTCCAACAAATTTCTAAACTCTCTAGACGAAGTGTGTTCACACATGTTTAAAGTACTTTAAACTTTTGTTTTTGTATTTCAATATGTTCACGGTACTCTGTGCAATAACTTTATCACTGGTTACGGTATTTCTCTGAATTATTTGTTTCTCTAGTTTATAAAGCAATATTTTTGGATTACTTAGCGTTTTGATAGCACAGAAAGTTTGAAAAATATTTTTGGAATACTTAGCGTTTTGATAGCACAGGAAGTTTGAAAAAATATTTTTGGATTACTTAGCGTTTTGATAGCACAGGAAGTTTATAAAGCAATATTTTTGGATTACTTAGCGTTTTGATAGCACAGGAAGTTTGAAAAATATTTTTGGATTACTTAGCATTTTGATAGCACAGGAAGTTTGAAAGAATATTTTTGGATTACTTATCGTTTTGATAGCACAGGAAGTTTATAAAGCAATATTTTTGGATTACTTAGCGTTTTGATAGCACAGAAAGTTTGAAAGCATTAGAAGAAATGCCTGGGTCCTTTGTATATTTGCTGTAGAGCAAAGCCACATTGGGTTATGTGTTATGTCCACCGCGAAGGATCGAACCCCGGATTATAGCATCGTAATTCGTAGACTTATCGCTCTTAGTTCCCAAAACAACGTTTTCGTGTAATTGTGTAATTTTTTTTTATTTCTCAGAAACTTAGTTTATGTTCATTATTTTGTTTGGAATTTGTAAATACCACAGACAGAATGTTCATTTTCGGCGGAAAGGAAAACGGAAGGAGACATAAAAGATCAAATATTAAAAAATCACCACTTTCTATATAATGATCTTTTTTTGTCGACCAGCTCGTTTAATGTAGATAACTAGATTTATTTCGATCACTTTGTCTGAAAAGCTATACTAATTGTTTGTTTTTTGAATTTCGCGCATAGCTACACGAGGGCTATCTGCGCTAGCCGTCCTTAATTTAGCAGTGTAAGACTAGAGGGAAGGCAGCTGGTCATCACCACCCACCACCAACTCTTGGGCTACTCTTTTACCAACGAATAGTAGTATTGACCGTCACATTATAACGCCCCCACGGCTGAAAGAGCGAGCATGTTTGGTGGGACGGGGATTCGAACCCGCAACCCGCATAATACGAGTCGAGCTCCTTAACCACCTGGTCATGCCGAGCAATAGCTACGTTAATGACTCCAGGTTCAGTTCTTCTGCTAATAGTCATGATGAAGACCCAATGGCGTAACGTTGGCTGAAATAAAAAAAAGAGATTTACTGTTATTATTATCTGGAAAGTAAAGGCCATTTTAACTTTATTGCCAAAAGATTCTAAAAAGTACTTTTTTTTTTGTCTCACTAATGATGGTTCCGTGACCGAAGTGTTTGAATAAACTGCTTTTATTCAAAAGTACCGTTTAATGTTTTTCTGTTTGGTTCTAGGTTCTTGTTACATATAATGATACACAACGGAAATATCACGGGTATCGAAACCTGATTTTTCGTGCCGTAAGCATGCAGAGTTTCCGCTGAGTCACTGGAAGCTTTTATTATTTTAATTTTCTAATATTGGTTCAGTCACCGAAGCGTTTGAAGAAACTGTGTTTATTATAAGTACCGTTCTATTTTTCTAACGATGGTTCATTCACCCAGGCGTTTGGATAAACAACTTATTCGTATAGACTTATTATTTAATTATGACCTCTAATACGAAGTATTCTCTTAACTTTATAACTTCTAGTTAGGTCACTAGATTTTGAGCGAGTTATTTGGAGTAAGATTAAAAGCTGACAGGATAGCTTTTGTGCGATATATCGGAAAGTTGTTTTAATAAACGCTTTCAAACTTGTTCATAACACGTCTCAGTCAGTGAAATATTAATCACTTCAATACATATATATATATAAATTTCAACGAGATTGTAAATAACTACTAACTGTTTAGATAGTTGAAATATGAAATACAGTAAAGATAAGATATGCACATTGGTAAAACCACTATAAAC
>NW_013671163.1:5355-9034 GCF_000517525.1 Limulus polyphemus
ATTGACCGTCACATTATAACGCCCCACGGCTGAAAGGGCGAGCATGTTTGGTGTGACAGGGATTCGAACCCGCGACCCTCAGATTGCGAGTCGAGTGCCTTAACCACCTGGCCATGCCGGGCCCTATAAACTCGAGAAAGTCTAAAGCTAACATTTATAAATGACATTTGAAAGGCAAAACGAAAAAAAAAAAAACTAGTCTTTTTTTGCGTGTTATTGTTAAGGCAAATTGATTAATCTGACTGGACTTAATTGAGTGATAACTGGTCATGCAGTTACTAATTGTAAAAAAATGAAAGTTGTGAAATGTGTGCAGACAAACTTCGTAGCCATTTTCATTGTTTTACTGTTCTTATTTTGGCGATTGTTTATACGTACAAGGAATGAATAATAAATAAATATTTCATTATGACGTTATAGGTGTTGTTAAAACCGTTTTACAAACACAGGAAGAAAAACAACAAAGGTTGTAGTAACATATATATGCTTGCCTGAACTTTTCCTCCTAAAATACAATAAATATTAATCGTAATTACCTTGCAACATTAATAGTTGACAACTGTTGTTTTTGACAAAAAGAAAAATGGTGTAAAAGCATTTGAAACCAGTCCTATTACGTGTTTGTATCCACTGATAAAAATGATTTTTAGTACACAAAATACTAAACATCGCTATAATGCTATATTTTACATTAAATAAACAATATATATATATGTATATATATGCGTAAAAAGTACTTAAACTAGGTGTTTCTAAATAATATTGCAATTCACACATCTCGTTGTTAGTTGTTCTTTTTTTAATTAAATAATTAGTTGTCGCGACGCCATTCGAAAAAGAATATTGCTTGTGTCGCCATCTATGGAATGTTGATAATACAAAAGTCAAATATGATTAAAAGCAATATATCAGCCATAATAATTAGATTTAAACTTGCCGTGTTAGATGTCTGATGATCAAAGAAAGAAACTTTCAAAAATACACGATCTAAAGCCTCAGTTATAAAAACTGGGGGCATGCATTCAAGTTTTTCTGTATTATTTTAGTTAACAGATGTATTTTCTTGTCGATTTGGAATTAAGTTCATATTCACCAGGTCCGGGATGGCCTGGTAGTTAGTGCGCTCGACTCGCAATTTGAGGGTCGCGGGTCCGAATCCCCGTCCAACCAAACATGCTCGCCCTTTCAGCTGTAGGGGCGTTATAATGTGATGTTCAATCGCACTATTCATTGGTAATAGAGTAGCTCAAGAGTTGGCGGTGGGTGGTGATGACTAGCTGCCTTCCCTCTAGTTTTATACTGCTGAATTAGGGACGGCTACCGTAGATAGCCCTCGTGTAGCTTTGCGCGAAATTCAAAACAAACAAACAAAATCTTAACAAATTTGGTCAATGGTTCACAAATGTTCTTCTTAACACAAAAGCAAGGAGTTACATGCTTCACAAATGAAAATAAACACTCTTTAAATTAAATATCGGTTGAATGACAAAAAAAAGCACTAGTAAAATAACAACTTCGATAAAGAACAAGACATTGTCCTCAAAAAAAAAATTCATATGACGTTACATTACGTCAGCATTCAGGAAGGTTAATAGTGTTTTGCAAAGTGAAATAAATACGACGTTAGGTCTGAAAAGGTAATCAGCCGCAACTAATGTTTGTCCGCCGCTGTGTCACTGGTGGGCTTTTATCACTCAAAGCTTCTAAAGCAGGTAAATATTTTAGGTCTAAGACACAAAATTCATATTTTTTTTATTTTTTTTTGTATTTGCTTACTGAGAACAAAACTCAGCGAGAACGAACGACATAGACGTAGAATATTGATATATATATATACTCAGTCGGAAACATGCTTTGAAAAGTTAAAGTTTATAAGGAAAAATACAAATTCATACTGGTTTAACTTGTTTTAATGACGTAGATGATTTTTGAGAGAAAAAAAAGTTGAATAAATAAACCACGGTACAAACACATAGTCGCTACTTTATATATGCAAAGATACGAAAAACAACAATAATTTTTATATATCGATAGTTCCTTTTTTTTTTTGTTATTTATTCTTAATTTGTTATTTCAATGCACGTGCTTTTATGCTCTGTCCATGACGAACATCGAAACTCGATTTGTTTTAGCGTCTAGTCTACGGATTTACCGCGGAACCACAGGGGGGCATTTCGCTCTTCGGAAGCGGCGTTCTACTAGTTTCGCGAAATTAAGGCCGTTTTACAGTTTGTCATGTCAGGCAATGACTGAACATTTTTGAAAGAAAAATGAAAAGATGTAATTACGCTATTGTTTTTTTTCTAAAATTTATGTGTATCGTTTCTTAGGATTTGTGTTCAAGAAATATGTTTTGTAAAAAGCGTAAAGTTTTCAGTACTTAACACCACGCTGATAGTTGTTATGTCAAGAACTTAAAAAAGTGAAAAATAAAGTAAGATAATAACATTGAATAGGAAATAATTCAACGGATTTTAGTTTTGCAGACTTTGAAGTTATGTTGTATATAATGCAACTTCTGCTTCTTTAACCAGTTATTGTTGTTGTTGTTGTTTTCCTTTTTTTTGTCTCCAAACCATTAGAGCGTTAAGAAATGACACTGACCGATGAAACACCCAATAACTCCACAGTTAAATTTTTCTAACAATAGATGGCGCAAAATCCGAAAGGAAAGTTTGTTCATCTGCAGTTTGCTCAAATAAAGGTGATACCATATAACAAGAACAGACGTAATTGCACGTGATATGGAGAATGCAATATAAAATTATATACTAAAGTTTCTTTTCATTATATAATAATTATGTTTCGTTTTCTTTCCTTTCATTTCTCTGGAAACATGTAATTTATAAACATCAAAAACTCATTTGAACCAATTAATTATCTGATTATATATATATATATAATGCTATATAGATATAAATGTTTATTAATTATCTGATTATATATATGTGTATAATGTTAAGTACATAATTATATATATAAATGTTTATTAATTATCTGATTATATATATGTGTATAATGTTAAGTACATAATTATATATATAAATGTTTATTAATTATCTGATTATATATATGTGTATAATGTTAAGTACATAATTATATATATAAATGTTTATTAATTATCTGATTATATATATGTGTATAATGTTAAGCATATAATTATATATATAAATGTTCATTAATTATTTGATTAAATTGGTTTAGCAATTGTTCTGGTAATGATAAACAATAAAAATAAGATGCTTGTTTGTAATTAAGGACAAAGCTACACAATGGGTCGTCTGTGCTTTGCCCACCACAGGTATCGAAACCCGGTTTCTAGTGTTGTAAATCCGCAGACATACCGCTATGCCACTGGGGGAGGAGGCAAACAAACTGCAAGATAAGCAGATCGTTTATTTATTAAAAGATAATTTTATGGAAAAATTATAACTTCCGCATCGGTGTCAACAAGTTCTTCATATCAAAGATAAAAACTAAGATCAAACTAAGAAATCTTCAACCCTCTTCTGCACACTGTAACGTACAGTTAACATAGTTAAAATGATGCTCCAGCATGCATGATAACTTCCACAGTCACAAGTTAGGACAAGAATGTTAATTTGGGTTCACCGGTAGCGACAAGTTCTGTAACTCATCTTTGTTGGTTGTCGTTTATTTGTTTGTTTTGAGTTTCGCG
>NW_013671163.1:9190-9876 GCF_000517525.1 Limulus polyphemus
GGCTACTCTTTTACCAACGAATAGTGGGATTGATCGTCACATTATAACGCCCCCACGGCTGAAAGGGCGAGCATGTTTGTTGTGTCGGGGATTCGAACCCGCGACCCTCAGATTGTTAGTCGAGCGCCCTAACCACCTGGCCATACCGGGCCGTTATTCTACAATTCAAATGGAATTATAAGCAGTTGTTGTTTGTATTTGTTTTTGTTGTTTTGTTTTGTTTTTTCCTGCAATTATCTGACCAAACTCTTACAGTTAATTACTTACAGAATGTCAGGTGTCTGACTTAATGATGCCTAACACGTACGCGTTTAAAGGTAAAGTGAATGGAATGCTTAAGTTCCTATATATATATTGTTGGAACCGGGAATTTTATTATACAGAGCTGCATATTTTATCTTGGTATTCATCTAAATTCGTCAGACCCTGTCTCATAGGTCACATCTATAAGGAGATGAATATCGATCTTATGTTTACGTTGTCCCTTGCATAGTTGCTAAAAGTGGTTTAATTATCAGGTTTTCGCGGTATAATTAAATGAACCTTTAACACTGCTTGTTGATGAAGTGTTTGCTTGAATTCATTTCCTGTTTGAGATCAACCAGTAATCATATCACTTAAACTTGAATAAGGTGGATAAGGCGCTCGACTCACAATCTGAGGGTCGCGGGTTCGAATCCGCATCC
>NW_013671163.1:10538-16458 GCF_000517525.1 Limulus polyphemus
CCCTCTAGTCTTACACTGCTAAATTAGGGACGGCTAGCGCAGATAGCCCTCGTGTAGCTTTGCGCGAAATTCCAAAACAAACAAACATTATTTGATCCTTCCTTTAACCTGCAAAACCTAACTAGCCGTTGAATAATGTTATTCAATTTGACTATTTTGGTGTCATGATCAGGATTTAGTCCCAATAAGAGTATTCCACCAAGCGCTTCGTGAGTTAATCACCTAGATCCCAACCAATAATACTAAGTGCAAGACTCTGGCCTTTCTGAGTCACTGACGATGACAACTGGTAACTTACTCTCAAACGTATTGACCAGATCTTGGAAATTCACCATTCTATGATCTCTCGTCTTTGATTATCTGGTTTACTACGTTAAAAAAAAAGTGAAAAACAAAACAAATTTTAATTTTGTGTGTTTTACAATAAATATGTGAAAAGTTAGCATTTCCATCTTCGAAAATGCTACTTGCTTTAGTTTAACAAGATGCATATTCCTAGTAGAAGAACATATAGACACTATGGAGAGAGAGAATGCAGGAAGAAGTCTGACCATGATATAAGGAGCAATGATGGAGCTAAAGGAACTTACTCTTTGAGATGGAATGATCAATACTTTTATAAAAGTCACCCCACAGTTGACCATTTGGCCACCATTCAATCATATTGCCCCAACCTTGGTTTGGATATTGTTGAGTGAGGGCAAGGGTAGAGTTATAGTTAGAAGACTTCCTTAGATGGTAACATGATCTATTTGAATCTACTCATGTAGATACCCACTGAAGGAGGTTTCTTGAGTGCATCAGTATCACCAGCAAGGCAAGAGGAATACCAGTTATCCACTGGAACTTGCCATTAGGTGGAGTAGTTAATCCATCATGAGATCCGGTTACTAACTAATCTGTCTAAAGACCTTCCCAAAATTATAGATTAAAAGTGATAACCAGCTAAACTTTGGTCTAGAAATTACCAACTTGTACTTCACCTTCTTCTGCTGTAAGACATTACACTTCGGATGCAGCTCCCAGCTACTGTGTCTGATAGGACAATGGGTATGTGGGCCCAAAGACCACAAGATGGAGAAACTGTAGTGCCTTCATTAGTTTTTGAATAAGACTTTATTTTGAGTCTATAAATATACATTTTGTCTTTTTGAAACTCATATACTCTTGTTTTAACACTTCTCTTATTGGTCTTATAGCAGCATTGGTCTTCTTTTAGCAACAGCTTTTATGAGATCAGGTCCAGTCTAATTTAAGATTGTTTGTTCTTTAGTTTAGTAGGAAACATTCACTTATAGCATTCGCATCAGTATGCCAAATAAAATCTTTTTTTTTTTTTCACTTGGGCTTGCACATTTTCCTTTAGAAGTGTTTAGCCACATGTCCATGATTACTACATTCCATCACATTGTATGTGCCAGATAAATCATTCCTTTTGTTATTGTGAAGAGATAACCTACCTTAATGTATCTCTATAGCCAAAAATACCACAGAGTAAATTAGAAAGAACACTTTACTGTTGTGGTCAAGGTTGAATTGTGTAAATATATATATATACAAACGTTCCATTAATATGTTCTCTAGTGTTTCGCCATTCTCACGTTATATTCTCTCTTTGTGTTGAGCAAATAGAGATAAGTAGAAGATAGGTAGAATTATGATAGAATTGGAAGGATACTAAGACTAGCATGGAGTATTTTCTTACCTTACAGTAAGCAATCAAAGGTATGACTATCTGTCCACTAAATGACAACCAACTAATAGGGGTCTAAGGAACATCCCAACATGTAACATCTCTTACAATTCCAGAATAAAGTTGTTATAATGCTTAGCATCAATTTTGGGTCAGCAAAGATAGGTGAGTGATTCCAACTAGGGAGCCTTTTCTGTGCCAGCTTGACTGCTTGTATCAAATGAACAAAAACTGGAAAGAAGTCAGACAATCCGTTTTTACTCAAAATTCAACATTGAAAAGGAAAGGCAGGATTTGATCTGTCTCCCTAGATTGAAACCAGTCCTAGTGAGGATAAACTCTGATCCTGGCTAATTTAGTCATATAGGATATTTTGGGCCCACAAGATAAACATGCCGATGGGTAGTCTCATTGTATGACGATATTCTCTCCATTTGGATCCTGATGTTGAACACTATGTGTGAGTTGAAGCCATTTCTGCCAAAAAAAAACATTAAGCCATGTAATAGGTAATTCCAGTAGTGGCTGAATGCCACAACTAACACTTTGATAGTCCTGGAAAGGATCCAGATCTAGCATGGGTGATACATGCCAGGAAAGAAGGTAAAGCTCGATCAACTCGGATTAAGGAACATATCGTGGACATACGTAACCTCTGGCATTTTTATGAGCAGCTACGAGTGGAGTAAGGTATGCTGTACTATTACTATCAACCACCAAGCCATGGTTCTAAGTCTGTGTTGCAGCTAGTTGTTACCAGAGCTTTAAGGCATGAGGTTTTTACAGATTGCATAACACAAAGACTGAATGGTACCAAGCTGTTACCCACCTTTGTGCTAACATTCAATCCCAGTTTGTGAGGCTGCTCTTGAGTAAAGTGTCAATACTATGTGGTATGTCCTACTTAAAGAAAAGACTGTTCTGAACAGGGCAAACTTCAGGAATGAATTAATAATTTTCCCGTACAGAGAATAGCTATAGATTTTGCTGGTACACTCTTTGAGACAGAAAAAGAACTATTCATGAGGTGGGCCGAAGCTTATTCATTGGTCAATACATTGGCACAGTCTATAGTTGATGTACTGATAGAGCACTGAACAAACCGTTTTGATCACACGAAGAGATCCACATGAATCACAGAGTTAATTTCAACCACCAACTGTCTGATTGTTTAGTAGAATAGATAATACAGGTTATTAAACATAATATTTCCTCTTCTTTAAAAAAGTTATTTACCGCACATCATGAAGGCACACAGAGCAACTGAACAGAGACCAACACGCTGTTTACCAAACACTGTCATGTTCAGACTCTCTGTAAACATGATCTGTAGTCCTCCCTCTAGAGTAGATATATCGCAATATTCACGAAGATTTGTTAAGGGGTTAAAGTCTGGATTAGTTGATATCCACTAGTCTGCTACAGTGATAGAAGAGGTGTTATGATAAAACAGTGAAGGATCAGATGCACTAGCATGGACAGCTTATGTCCATGTCCTCCTTAACACCTTCCACATTTGCATATGTTTTTCCATTAAGATGGTGTTGCAGAGAACGATTGACGATTGAAGGGCGGCCCAGCATGGCCAGGTAGTTAGGGCGTTCGACTCGCAATCTGCGGGTCGCGAGTTCGAATCCCCGTCCCACCAAACATGCTCGCCCTTTCAGTCGTGGAGACATTATAATGTGACGGTCAATCCCACTATTCGTTGGTAAAATAGTAGCCCAAGAGTTGGCGGTGGGTGGTGATGACTAGCTGCCTTCCCTCTAATCTTACACTACTAAATTAGAAACGGCTAGCGCAGATACCCCTCGTGAAGCTTTGCGCGAAATTCATAACAAACCAATCTGTGCTTTGCCCACCACGGGTATCGTAACCCTGGTTTTAGCGCTATAAACCTTCAGACTTAATGAACTTTTCGAAAAAATACCAGGTATTTATTTTTTCTTTCAACTTCGACAGGTAAGCATTCATATTTAATATTTCCAACATTTCACACACATGCATGCGTACGTGAAGGTTTTCAAAAGTAAAAACGTTTACTGAAGGCACCTAACTTCCTAGTGCTCTATCTACTCATTCTCAAGTATTTGCGTGAGGGTAGATGATGAGAATGGAGCGTTTTTCATCAATTATAGAGTTTTGTGCGTAAAATAAAAGTATTTTTATTTATTTCATCATCATCAATATATAAGAATACTAAGACATTTTTCAGCCAGATTTGTTGTCATACGAAGATGTTTCCTACATATCTTCATGAAATCATTATCCATATTTGTTTAGTTACTAAAGGATTAGTTATTAGGAAAAAAATATTAATGGGATTATATAAATTCAACAGAGTTTTATAACTGTAGAAGAAAGACAATATCTTTCTGTATTACGCCATAGAATATGCCTAATACTTTTTGCATATATAACGTTCATGTATGAAAATAATATGACATAATTTGTCATTTAGTGAGAAGTTTATTTGTTTTTTAATTTCGCGCAAAACTACACGAGAGCTATATGCGCTAGCCGTCCCTAATTTAGCAGTGTAAGACTAGAGGGAAGGCAGCTAGTCATCACCACACACCGCCAACTCTTGGGCTACTCTTTTTCCAACGAATAGTGGGACTGACTGTAAAATTATAACGCCCCCACGGCTGAAAGGACGAGCATGTTTTGGTGGGACGGGGATTCGAGCTTGTGACCCTCAGATTGCGAGTCAAGTGCCCTAACCACCAGGACATGCCGGACCCTATTGAGAAGTACACTGTCTATTTGCATTGACTATTGTGAGTAGCAGAAGGACGCAAGGCAGTGTGCTGCCATCTGGTAGTGATTATGTCAACAAGGTACCTCATTCGCTCTCATTTTTTAACAGTCCTAGTACAGCCTGGTGGTTAGGGCGCTCGACTCACAATCTGCGGGTCACTTGTTCGAATCCCCGTCACAAAAACATGCTCGTCTTTTCAACCGTGGGGGCGTTATAAGGTGACGTTTAATCTCACTATTCGTTGGTAAAAAAAATATACAACCCAAGAGATGGCAGAGGATGGTGTTAATTAGCTAACTTCCCTCTAGTCTATCACTGCTAAATCATGGACGACTAACGCAAATAGCCCTCGTGTAGCATTGCGCGAATTTCAAACCATTCTTTGTCTAAAGACAAACATTAAAATATTTTCCTTTTATTTATGCCTGTTCAAACATCGAATTTCAAATTATTAATACTATATGTTTCCTTAGGCATGGCACAAAACTTTACAACAAAATCAAACAGAGTATATATATGTATATATATATATATAGCATAATGTTTCCTTTGTCTTGCATTCCTTTTAAGACAAAACAAATATTAGACTTTCAAGAATATTGGAAAGAGAATGTTTCCGTTCTTTTTTTAGCAAGCCTTTACGCGACGATTGCAGACATCTTAAAAAAACTGAATACATTTATTAGACATTTAAAACTAATATTCTTTCTCGGATCTATATTCTCAATTCACTTTTTCAATGACAATTCGTGTGTTTGCTTTGAAAAAAAGTAACTACATTTTGGCAATATACACAGCGTGGTCACAAGTAAATAGACACAACCTTTTCAGAAAAAAAAAATGAAATTGATATATTTATAATTTAATTAATATCTAGTAGATCTTCCTTTCGCTTCGTGGAGTTCGTTGATCCTTTGGGGCATTGAGAGAATCATCTCGTCAATTTTAAATTATGGGATTTTCGCCCACTCTTGCTTCAAAACTTGGAGTAGATCGCTCTTCGAAGTTGGTTTTTGGTTGTTTCTTGACTTGCCAGTCGAGTATGGCCCAAAGGTTTTCGACGGGGTTCATGTCAGGAGATTGGCTCGGCCAGGGCAACTTCTTGATACCATTTTCTTCCTGCCACTTTTGGGTGTTTCTAGCAGTGTGACACGGTGCTCCATCTTCCTGGAACAACGTTGTGTTCTTGTCCACGAAACCAGAGGAATAAAGTGGCAAGAGTTCTTCCTCCAATATTTCGACGTATTTCGTAAAATTTATGTTACAAACTCACACCACAATGTTCGATCTCCCACCAACCCAAACAGCTCCCAAAACCATCACGCTGAAACCTCCATGCTTCACAGTTGACTGCAATCTGTTGAGCCAAAACTCTCGGTGAGGCATTCTCCAGACCCATATCCTTCCACTCTCTGAAAATTGAGTGAATCTTGATTCGTCTGAGAACAATATGGTCTTCCAAAAGT